>NC_059367.1:21725032-21930032 GCF_019703515.2 Myxocyprinus asiaticus
TAAAAAAACTGTTAAAAGCAATACTCGTTGCTAGAACATGTTCAACATCTCTCACAAAGTAATACTGTATGTAACTGCAGGTGAAAAATGTACTGTGTGAAATATGGCTTACTGTATGTATTTAGCTGATATTCTGGACCAGATGAAAATGTCTCTCTCAGTTGTGTATGACATCACTTCCTCCAGGGAGCTGTCAGAGCAGTGTGTGAGGGTGACATTCAACTGTCTCTCTCACAATGTGTTCTTTGTCAGTGACAAACAGCATTAAAATCCCTTGTGGAGGACCATTTTTACTAATCTCTTCATTAATTGAACAACTAACTAAAATACTTAAAGGGGTAGTTCACCCAAACAAGAACATTCTGTAATCATTTACTCACCCTCATGTCATTCCAAACCCATATGACTTTCTTTGTTCTGTGGAACACAAGAGAAGTTTTGAAGAATGTTGGCACTCTTTTTTATTTATTTATTTTTAATTACAATGAAAGTTAATTGTGACTAAAGTTAACATTCACATATTTTGTGTTCCATAGAAAAAAGAAAGTCATATGGGTTTGGAACACCATGTGGGTGAGTAAATAATGACAGAATTTCCATTTTTGGGGGAACTTTCCTTACAAATAATTTTAAATGTCAGAGCCCAGCATTCAGAATCTCTCATCCAGCAGCTGTTTTTTAGATTCCCTGTGATGAATTCTCACCATTTCAGAGGCAGATACTTTTTCATTAATTCTTATTTTAATTACTGCTTTACTGTTGAGAGATTTGATTAGCTTTAATTTGATTTAAGAGAAAGGATAGGATCACATAAACAATCTTTTACTTATTTACTCTTTCTGTATCTTCCTTCTCTCTCTTTGTCTTCTTCTGAATATGCCCCTATGAATCTTTTTCTCCCTTGTCCTTTCCACCCCTCTCTCTCTCTCTCTCTCTCTCTCTCTCTCTCTTCTGTTCTCTCTGTCTCTCTCTCTCACTCCGCTCTGTTGAGGAGGAAAATGAGGAGAGATAATTAATGTAGCCCTTGCACAGCCAGAGACAATAGGCCAGACGGACCAACACACATATACACCGATCAAGACAAAGTTACAAAGCATCTTGACTGATGCAAAAACGGACTCTTGGAACTTTAACACACCTTTAAACCCTGATAACAACCGATGACACACACATACACAACCTCTAAAACAATGTGTCATGGAGTTTTAACTCTCGGGAGCCCCCCACATTTTAGCTGGGCTCATCACCATGGTAACAACCAGTCCTCTAATGTCAGTCAGGTGTTTCTTTAGTGACCATGAGTTTCTGATTGGTTAGAGGCCTTCTGGGATATCGGAAGCAGATGGCATTATGGGATGTGTTAGTCATTTGTGACAAGTGCCCTCTGAGAACCAGCTGGGCCTTTGCACACTGACCAGAGTGGGTGTATGCATGTATGTGTGTGTGTGGTGCATTAGTTTTGATGAGGAATAGTAAATTGACTCTAGGAGACCTTATCAGACCTTGCCCACTCTCCTGGGACTCACCGGCAAGAGACTGCGTTAGATTAGTCTGGACATTGCTAGGCCTGTCTAGTCCTGATTTATACTGAGGGTCATTAATGTGTGCTGTGAAGGTTGAAACAGCAAGATAAGCCTTGTCACCCTATAAAAAGCTGACTTGAAATAAATGTGTTTGTGTGATTGAACTGAATGAGTGTGCTTTGTGGTATTAAAAACTGCACAGTAGAGTACAGGAGTATGGCAGCAACATTATTCTCATTTCTACACCCCCCTAGGCCCTGAGAGTCAGATTGGCTGATGGATCACTGGTTTGGGAAAGGGGGGAGGTTTCGGCTCATCATAGTTTGATCCGGCCAGGAGCATCAGATGGGATAGGGAAATTGTCTGTCCAACCAGACACACCAAGCATAAACAAAGACACATATACCTATATCAGAACACTCACTTTTACAAATCAACGGAAACATTGTTCTGCACACATTTTCAATATTTAATGGATTATGAACAAATATATGGCTGCTTACATGGTCATTGTTGACTTCAGCATTTTATGCTTTGAGCCAAGGACAGGTATTGAATGCATGAGTCACAATAATTATCTTCTAAATAGTTTTTTTTTTTTTTTTTTTTAATCAGTAGATTTGTATTGTTTTTCAGTAAAAATATCTTTCAAAATAAATATACATTTACTTGAGAGGCTAAATGACATAACTTTTCGATGCCAAGGACCCTTAAATATGATAATATCCTTGCAAGGGACCCCCATCCTAAAATATAAAGCTAGCTTTTTATTATCATGTATAAAAGACCCAATTTTACCGTGTGAGAAAAATAGTGTGATATTATATAAAGATAACATGTAAGCTAAATTAAATAATTGGCTTTTGTATTGTCGTACTAAAGCCAAAAGGTATGATTAAAATGTTTATCTGTACCTCTGAAAATATTACCTCCGAAAATATTTATTTTGTATTTACAATCTGTTCTATTATCATCTTATTTTCACTATTAATGTTTGTATGTAAACCTCACAAGAAAAATGTTAAATTAAATTCAAAGAGTATTTGTATAGCACTTTCACAATAAATATTTTTCCAAAGCAGCTTTACTGAGAATATTGTCTTACAACCCCCAGTAAGCAAGCAAACGGTTCAGGAATTAAAAACTTTTTTTTTATTTTATTTTATTTATTTATTTTTTATCACAAACCTATCTATAAACTTTTAAAAACTATGGCTGTCAATAGAATAAAATAGTCATTATAAATCTCATGATTTCCAACAAGGCTTTATAAAGCAGAATGAAACAGTAACAATGTCAAATTCATTAATATCAAACTCTTTTTTTCTTCATTTTTACACTTTTATTTTATTTATTTTTCCCCAGACCCCCTAGAACCCCTTGCGGCCCCCTGTATGAAAACCCCTGAATAAGGTGACACTGAGTTTTGTTTCAGACAAATCTAACAAAATTTAGTGAGGTCTGTGCTTAAAAGAATAATAATAATAATAATAATATATATATATATATATATATATATATATATATATATATATATATATATATATATATATATATATATATATTTGCCAATGTGGTAAGAAAAATAAACTTAATTTAAAGGGGAAACAAGTTTATTCTTCTTACCAAATTGGCAATAATAATAATAATAATCTTGTTTTAAGCATAATCCAAATTTTTCTGACATAAAAAGTATTTTTATCTTTTTTATAAAAAACATTCAGACTGCACAGAGACTGATCCTCTGCGGAAAAGAGGACAAGTATACACATACCCACTATGGGTGAGAATCACAAGGTAACTGGCGATACGATATAATATCGATATTTAAATCACGATGATGTTATTGCGATTCTTTATTCTTGGTGTATTGCGATTCAAAACTACGATATATTGCAATATTTTACTCAGTGTTTCTCATTCGTCTTCATCGGAATTAAGATAACTTTTTCCAAATCACCAAATGCATTAAATGTAAATAAAAGTGCCAGTTTACAAAACAAGGCGAGTTTATTTCCTAATATCTATTCCTAATATAAATATAGTATTTATGAATACAATAGTAGCCAAAACCCTTTAAAAACATTATTTATTACAGCACAGTTGCAATACACAAAAGTATAATAGATTTCACCCAAAAGGTTAGCCTATTTTATATGACACTAACATTTTTGTCAAAATACCTCGGTTAATGTTACTATAAAATCGTAATACATTTTAGTAAGGGAGAGTGAGTATGTGTACAGCATGATAACTGCACCTTCTAAGGGACTGTTATTGAATTCCTAGATCGATTTAGCAAAGAGAGAATTTTTCCCATTACCATAATATTAATGTGGAAAAATGTAAAATAAATATCTATGTTTGGCGTGCAAATAGTGATACAATATCACGAGAAAAAATATCACGATACTTTAACATATCGGTATTTTTTCCCACCTCTAATACCCACATTGGCTGTGTCTCGTATGGAAGGCTGCGTCCTCCGGAGGTCGCATTTGTCGGCCGCATATGTCATCGAGGCTGTCTCGTTTCATAAAAGCGAGTAGGGCACTTCGAATGCAGCCTTCGAATGCGACCTTCTTTCATGGGAATTCGGAGGATGCATGAGGTGTATCCTTTGTGGGCACTCACAACCCACAATTCTTTGCTTCAACTGAAAGGTCTAAAAAAAATGACGCCAATTTGCCCATAAATATGATGTTCAAACGCAAGGAATGTGAATTCCCAAGTTGAAGTACCTCAGTAGATGGGTGCAGAGTATATAATATGTATAATTATATTAATATATAATTAAAATAAAGTATTAGACTAAAACTACACCTGTAAAATCTATTTTCTTTTCTGTCTACATCATAACTTCCAAAGGAAATTTGTTACCTTCTCACTCAAAGCTCTCGTGCTTGTTAAAGAGTAGCGTGCTGTCATAGCAACCATGTTACGTTCCGTTTCCGTTTGTCCTACGAAGGCCGTCTCATTTAAACGAGACTTGTTTAAAGGAGGATGCTCGGTATACCGCAGCCTTCAAAGGACGCATCCAACCTAGCATGTAGCCTTCCAAACGAGACACAGCCATTGTCAAACAATAGAGCACTAGCATACAGCTGATAAAGAGAAACCTTCTCAGAATGAATGGCAGTCATGAAGCTCTGGTTGAGAGTCCCTGAGTGATCACCATTTTCCATTTAGACTGAGTTCAAGTTAATTAGGATTTCATTTCTCTTTTATTTAATTAATTTTAAATTGAGTTAAAGCTGTAATGAACAGCACGATAGGGCCAGCAGCAAAAGGTCCTATCACAAGGAGATTTTGAATATCGAAGTCAGGAACTCATAATTAGGTCCAAACAGAATCTGCAAACTTTATTTTTAGAAAGTTTCTGTGCTGATTTTGGAGGAAAATCTACTGAATGTATTCATGATAAAATGCGTTGAATTGAGCTGAGTACCCTACTCAATCTAATTGGTAGTCTTTGGGTGCACAATCTGTGTGGGCCTGTTCAAAATTACTTTAAAGTCAAAACGAGAGTTTTGTGGCTTTTAGTCTATGTCTGTTAGCTTTGAGGCCATCTAAACTCAGCAAAAAAGAAACATCCTCTCACTTTC
The DNA here is from genome assembly GCF_019703515.2 of Myxocyprinus asiaticus. Lineage (NCBI taxonomy): Eukaryota > Metazoa > Chordata > Actinopteri > Cypriniformes > Catostomidae > Myxocyprinus > Myxocyprinus asiaticus. The sequence goes on from NC_059367.1 coordinate 21,730,161, forward strand.
AACTGCTTTAATTTTTAGCAAACTTAACATGTGTAAATATTTTTATGAACATACAACAACTAAGACATATACTGAACAAGTTTCACAGACATGTGACTAACAGAAATTGAATAATGTGTCCCTGAACAAAGGGGGGGTCAAAATCAAAAGTAACAGTCAGTATCTGGTATGGCCACCAGCTGCATTAAGTACTGCAGTGCATCTCCTCCTCATGGACTGCACTAGATTTGTCAGTTCTTGCTGTGAGATGTTTCCCCACTCTTCCACCAAGGCACTTGCAAGTTCCTGGACATGTCTGGGGGAATGGCACTAGCCCTCACCCTCTGATCCAACAGGTCCCAGATGTGCTTAATGGGAACAGGCTCTTCGCTGGCCATGGCAGAACATTGACATTCCTGTTTTGCAGGAAATCACGCACAGAACGAGCAGTATGGCTGGTGGCATTGCCATGCTGGAGGATCATGTCAGGATAAGCCTACAGGAAGGGTACCACATGAGGGAGGAGGACGTCTTCCCTGTAACGCACAGCGTTGAGATTGCCTACAATGACAACAAGCTCAGTCCGATGATGCTGTGACACACCGCCCCAGACCATGACGGACCCACCACCTCCAAATCGATCCCGCTCCAGAGTACAGGCCTCGATGTAACGCTCATTCCTTCAAAGATAAACGCGAGTCCGACCATCACCCCTGGTGAGACAAAACCATGACTCGTCAGTGAAGAGCACTTTTGCCAGTCCTGTCTGGTCCAGCGAAGGTGGATTTGTGCTCATAGGCAACGTTGTTGCTGGTGATGTCTGGTAAGGACCTGCCTTACAACAGGCCTACAAGCCCTCATTCCAGCCTCTCTCAGCCTATTGCGGACAGTATGATCACTGATGGAGGGATTGTGCATTCCTGGTGTAGCTCGGGCAGTTGTTGTTGCCATCTTGTACCTGTCCCGCAGGTGTGATATTCAGATGTACCGATCCTGTGCAGGTGTTTTTACATGTGGTCTGCCACTGCGAGGATGATCAGCTGTCCTTCCTGTCTCCCTGTAGCACTGTCTTAGGCATCTCACAGTACGGACATTGCAATTTCTTGCCCTGGCCACATCTGCAGTCCTCATGCCTCCATGCAGCATGCCTAAGGCACGTTCACGCAGATGAGCAAGGACCCTGGGCATCTTTCTTTTGGTGTTTTTCAGAGTCAGTAGAAAGGTCTCTTTAGTGTCCTAAGTTTTTATAACTGTGACCTTAATTGCCTACCATCTGTAAGCTCTTAGTGTCTTAATGACCGTTCCACAGGTGCATGTTCATTAATTGTTTATGGTTCATTGCACAAGCATGGAAAACATTGTTTAAACCCTTTACAATAAAGATCTGTAAAATTATTTGGATTTGTACAAAATTATCTTTTTTTTTTGTTGGGATTTTTCACCCTTTTTTTCCCAATTTGGAATGCCCAATTCCCAGTGTGCTTTTAAATCCTTGTGGTTGCGTGGTAACTCACCTCAATCCGGGTGGCGGAGGACGAATCCCAGTTGCCTCTGTGTCTGAGATCGTCAACCCGTGCATCTTATCATGTGGTTTGTTGAGCGCGTTGCCATGGAGACATAGCATGTGTGGAGGCAACCATGCTCAACTCACCATGCGCCCCACTGAGAACGAACCACATTATAGCGATCACGAGGAGGTTACCCCATGTGACTCTACCCTCCCTAGCAACTGGGCCAATTTGGTTGCTTAGGAGACCTGGCTGGAGTCACTCAGCACACCCTGGGATTCAAGCTAGTGACTCCAGGGGTGGTAGCCAGCGTCTTTACCATTGAGCTACCCAGGCCCCTACAAAATTATCTTTAAAATACAGTGTCCTGAAAAAGGGATGTTTCTTTTTTTTGCTGAGTTTATATGCTAGTGTGCTGCAATGTTGACAAAATTCCCTTTTAGCAGATATATGCATTTAAAAGTTAATATCTCTCTCTTCCTGGTAAAACTGATCAAAAATGTTGATGACTTATTAACCTGCATTACATGAAATTTTGTCCAGTCAAATGCGCTCTAATGAAAATGTCCTTCCCTCTAACACCACCTGCAATTGACTAGAAAGTAGCAAATCATGGTTAATTGCTGTGACGTAACTAAACCCTAAATGATGGAAATTGTTGTGAATTTTCATTTTGAGTGAACTATCCCTTTAATACAATGTGTGTTATTTTTTCAGGTGGCACAAGTTGAAATGTGTAAGCAATCCTTCAGTGAAGTTTCTTTCATGCAATTTATGGAAAGAGCTTTTTATAAAGGAATAAATCAGTCTCTATGTTGACTTTGAACAGAATAGTATTTTTAGAGTATACATTCAAATAATTTATAAAATGAGTCAGATCTGTTAAGTTTGAAGCAGTTCTTTACAGGTATAAATACAAGTATTTAAGTTGTAGTGACTTAATTTTCTCAAGGCAGCAGGTTTACTACCTACTAAATAACCTACGTTGAGTTGGTGTAAGAAATTTTACACATACTCAACAAAAAAATTTAAGTTCAGAAGTAGATTTATTTACTTAAAGGTGCTGTAAGAGATTTTAGCCATTCTACTTCCACGCGACTGAGCCATTGAATTAGCCATGCCCCCTCTTTCCAAAACCCCACATTCCAAAGATACCACATGATCTTTATTGAGACATAGAGCAGAAGCGGATGTCAAAAACAACAGCAGCATAATAGTGCCCTCAACTGACAACTGTTATTAACAACATGGCATAAAAATGGAATTAAGCCTCAATAATTTGCTGCAGTTACAATACTCTGAGAACGCGCAAAATGATTGAAAGGTCGAAAGCGTCATATACCGTGACCTGAAGACATATATTTGTTTGCTGTTTACAGAGTCTAGTGCTGTCACAGAGACCAGTGAGATATCTCACAACACTTATTTCAGTAATATATTTCAAAGAGTAGGAAACATTTTTGCATACCTTTCCGTGAAAAAAAAAAAAAAAACATTGCTTTAATTATTCTAAGGCAGGGGTGTTAAACTCGGTTCCTGGAGGGCCACAGTCCAGCAGAGTTTAGCTCCAACCCTAATTAAACACACCTGAAGCAGCTAATCAAGGTCTTCAGGAATGTTTGAAGATTACAAGGAGGCATTTTGGAGCAGGGTTGGAACTAAACTCTGCAGGCTGCGGCCCTCCAGGAACTGAGTTTGACACCCCTGTTCTAAGGCAACAGGTTTCCATACTTTTTTAAAGTAAAGTCAACTAATCACATTTTACAGTATGGCTTTAAAAAAGGGGGACCAGCCATTAGATATGTTCTCTTCTAATTTTAATAGAAAATACATTAACAAATGAAGATGAAACATTGCCCGAAATCCTAGAAGGAGAACCTACAGAGACAAAAATTTCCCAGATACTAATAACTGAAAGAGAAATCTAAATTTGAACTGACATTTTTTGTGCAAGTGATATTTAAAGTAAGGCACATACACTCACTTAAAACATTATTAAAAACACTATGGTCCTAATAAAGTACCAGATGTGGTCTTCTGCTGTTGTAGTCCATCCGCCTCAAGGTTTGACATGTTGTGCATTCTGAGATGTTATTCTGCTCACTACAATTGTACAGAGTGGTTATTTGAGTTACTATAGCCTTTCTGTCAGCTTGAACCAGTCTGGCCATTCTCTGTTGACCTTTCTCATCAACAAGGCGTTTTCGTCAACAGAACTGCCGCTCACTGGATGTTTTTTTATTTTTGCACTCTATACACTCGAGAGATTGTTGTGCATGAAAATCCCAGAAGATCAGCAGTTACAGAGATACTCAAACCAGCCCGTCTGGCACCAACAATCATGCCATGGTCAAAATAAATGTTTTCCCCCATTCTGATGGTTGATGTGAACATTAACTGAAGTTCCTGACCTGTATCTGCATGATTTTATGCATTGCACTGCTGCCAAACAATTGGCTAATTTGATAATTGCATGATTAATTAGGTGTACAAGTGTTCCTAATAAAGAGCTCAGTGAGTGTATGTTTCACCTAAAGTCATATTTTTACAAATGCAGCTGCTTCGAATAACATTTACTCTATATCTCATCCAGTACCGGTCCTAGCCTTTTGGGGGTTCTAAGCAAAAATTTGTGTTGGGGCCCCCATTCAGTATGTTCGCAACGCTACTTGCAGTCTCTCAGACAGTGAAGCAACTTGCTTAGTTTGCCTATAGGGAGGATCTCATCGATCAGTTTATAAATACAGACAAACGTTATTGTCTTTAGAGTACTCTAGACTTTCTTTCTCTACCACAGCCATATCACCCCTCTCTCTCATTCTCTCAATTTCTTTTTCTAGTTTATATTGGATTTGCTCTCTGCTATCAGCTATAAACACAGACCCAAGCCCCTACATACACATCATATGTGTAAGAAAGTGAGAAAAGGGGGGAGATCTTTCTCTTTCAAAACCAATTTGAAACACACTGCTTCATTCTGAGTCAGAATCTCTTATTTTTCTCTTGTCTATGTTAGAGAGGGTTTCAGACTACTGCATCTCTGGGCATTTCATTATCTAACGACAGATGCTTGAGGGAAAATACACCACTTATCTTTTGGAGTGCTTTAATAGATGCGTGTTAATTAATCCAAACAATGGTGGCAGGTAGGAGGAGGACACGAATGGCGTTGAATGCTAGCAACATAACCTCTATGGTTCAGACCGAGTTTCTTTCTGATATGAGATGTGTGACTCACTGACTCTGCCTTTGAAGTGAAATAGATATGCATGACAGCCAGGACTGATGTTAAACCTTTGCTGTCAACTGTAATCCTGAACCACATCTCTCATTTTCAGCTGTGGCAAAATGAATGTATATGCGTGTGTGTGTACTTACTAAGCTATAGTTTGGGGACAAATTTTTACCCAGAAGTGAGCAAAATTGGACAAACCTCCCTTTGGGGACAATTTATGTCCTCATTTGGAAAAATAATCCATTCCAATAATACAAAAGGTTTTCTATTAGGCTTAGGTTTAGGATGTGGGTTTGGATTAGTTTAGTTAGCTTTATATAAAAACAATAGAAGTCTACGGTATGTCCCCATTTAGATAGCTGAGCTTACGTGTGTGTGTGTGTGTGTGTGTGTGTGTGTGTGTGTACAGGTTTAACCTCTATTGTGGGGACCAAATGTCCCCACAAGGATAGTAAAACCTGAGATCACTTACATTGTTGGGACCAGCCAGTGTTCCCCATAAGGGAAGTGGCTTAGTAAACACATTAAATCATGTTTTTTTGAAAATGTAAAAATGTAAAAAGCTTTCTGTGTGGGTTAGGTTTAGGGGTAGGGTTAGGGGATAGAAATTATGATTAGATCTGTATAAAATCCATAGAAGTCTATGGAAAGTCCTCACGATGATATAAACCAAACCTGTGTGTGTGTGTGTGTGTGTGTGTGTGTGGTTTACCACCAACACAAAAAAACAGATCAAATACTGCCATTATAAAGCCATCAATCAAACTGGGATTCATCAATAATGATACACTACCCAAACCAAAATTACATACCATAAAGATCATAAAATTACACAAGCACACATACACGGCCCTGATAAATATCAGTGTGGCAGTGCTAATAGCTGATGAGGGAAAGTGAATATTTGAATCTTTGAATCAAGGAATGCTTTGCCTTGGCTGTACAATCAATTACAAAAACAATCAATTCTACTCCATTAACCTTGAATTCAATTATTTAGTGTGTGTGTGTGTGTGTGTGTGTGTGTGTGAAAATAACAGTGGTTGGCTATGGCCCTTTGTAATTCTTGATATAACACTTGATATGGTGTTTTGATGTTCTTCAATTTGCAAATTACTGGTCACATTGTGAGTCTGTAGGTTAAATAGGATCTATGATGCAATCTAACGGTCAAACGTCACAGAAAAAGAGCACAATACAACAGTACAGTTTCCAAAATATTCTACATATTAGAGTCATGCAATACAATAAACCATCTAATTGTATTTTTTTGTACAAGGTACAATTGTATAATAGGTAGAATTAGCCTATACACAACCCTACTACCTATCTCTGCAGAAAGAGGAAGGTAGTTCTGTTATCCTTTAAAAGCTAATTCCATCACCCTTTGGGATCCAAATCAACATTTAATGAGAGGACTGAATGATCAAATCTGATCTAGTCATCTTGGGCAACCTAGCCTAATTTATTATCTGGTTATTTATTATATTATGATTTATTTATACACAGCATTCTTAAATAGTCGATTCTGATTGGTAAATTGCACCATCCAGTGCGGTCATCCAGGTATTGCGAGTCATATTTCTGGAATCAATCTCCAATCTCTACAACTAGCCTAAGATAATAAATTCATTTCAACACAAATCAATATATCATGTCCATTTATTAATCTAGCAAGAAGTCTCATAAATAAGCGGGATAACGAGCAGTCAGATGGTCATTTTCAAAAATAAACAATAGTTTCGTCAGAACTTCGACACAAACCAGAGGTGGAAATCAGCTGTTTTCTAGAGATTTTTCGGTCTCTTTCTTCTCACATAAAAAACATAGTTACAATGCTAATCAATATTTCATGACCATTTACAAAAATCGAGAGTTCATGGCAAATTTGTCGCAAACTTGCCGCACATTCACCACTGATTGTTTTCACAAGCAAATGTGCTTTGAAGCAAATTTACAGCAAATTGTCCATTGTTGCCAAAGGTTTGCTGCAGATTTACCACTACCAGTGAAGAGCTGCAAACTTCTGGCAAACATTTGCCGTGAATCACAAGCTCATTTGCGTGTGAAAATAATGAGTTTGCGGCTAGTTTGCCAGAATATTTCTGTACGTTTGATGGTTTTTTGTCATAGACTACTTTTGTTTAATCAATGATTATATATGTAGCTGTGTTACTAGCAATAGTGTAGCCAAACCTAGCAACTGTAGCTTTGAACCTAAAGGCAAATTTTATTCTATATTATCTTTTAGCGATATTTAAAGGTGCTAGCTAGCACTAGCTGTCTAATCTGTCAAATCTAACACAACAGTCGACCGGCTTTCTGCCACCACTTACTGTTCATTTTCTACCAGTGTTTGTAAACAATGGGATTGGTCTAAAAGCTGCATGATAACTATATGTATTATCTCTCATTATGTTAAATCCTGCCTGAAGAAACAGCTATCAACATAACATTGCTTTATCTCTCTTACTCAGTAAAACAATTGTTTATTCTCAAAATAAGTGTGCAAGAGGAGTGGATTTATTGCAGAAATCCAAACAGCACTTTTCCAACAAATTTCCAACCTTGGACACACCTCACAATAGAGGGTGAAAGAGACAAACATCACATACACATGTTTACTTAGCTAACTAATTATGGACATATCATAGATAGACCTACATTGATTTTTAAAACCCACAAATTTTTTTAAACCCTAAAATACACACTCTACCTTTTTTTTTTTTTTTTTTTTTTTTTTTTTTGCATTTTTAGATAGAAAAAAACAAACAAAAAACTAGTAAACAAACAAAAAACATTATTTAATTTTGTATTGTTTTGTTTGTTTGTTTGTTTTTTCCAAACGAGGACCCCAATACCTTAAAAGGGATTTAGCTCACTTTTGGACACACATGCACGCACACACATGCACGCACACACACACACGCACATGCACACACACACACACACACACACACACACACACACACACGTCACATATATTCTTAAAGTGTATTGATATTCAAGACCAGTCTACTCTTGCTGGAGCTGCAGTACATCTTTCTGTATTCTGAGAAAGAGAGAAACTACACTTGTCGAACAAACTGAATAAAGATTCTGATATAACGAGAGCTCACACAAAAGGTCTTAGAAGTGAAACCTTCATCTCTTTCTCTCTCTCTGTTCTTTGAAGATCCACAAATAATCTTCTGCATTGATGTAAAAAATGTCCCATTTTGCTGCATTTAAATGATTCTAAACTGAAGTCAGGGGCCTCGTGATAAGTCATGTGACTCACTCCACATGTCTGACTATTGCCCTTTAGTCACTGTTTTGTTGCGTTTAACTTTCAGGGCACACAAGTTGATCTAGACAGAAGCCCCTGTCATTGCAGTGTCCAAGAGACTTCTGCTGAATTGTTCCTACAGCACTCAGGGGTAAAACCAAGTGGAGCGAATGCAATGAGGCGAATGAGTGTGCTGACATCAAACATCTACAGAAAGAACAGAAACTGCAGCCTTGGAAAGACAAAGTGTGTGTGAGGACTAATCTGCCTTATCATTTGTTATCACAAAAGTTGAAGTCCAAAGAAAAGCTGAGAAAGTTGAAAAATTACTATTTCTGCAGTTTTTCTTTTGCATCAGCCAGAGCAGTCAGGTTGATGTGAACCTTCTATGAATACACACAATCTAAACAACAGCCTCTATTACATTGTCTCTCTCTCTCTCTTTCTCATTCTGTTTCTATTTCTGTCTTTCTCTCAGGCTAATTTGGCAACTAATTTAAAGGTTAAAAGGTCATGCTCAAACAAATCACTGCACGTAACAATCTGCATGTCCAGGCTGCATCTCAATCATGTGAACAAATATAACATCAAGGTAAAAAAAACTTCCAATTAAATAGCATGTTAACCACAAAACAACAGTGTATATAAGAGCTACTGTAAATTGGTTTAGAATTCTTAGGACCATATTACAGAAACTTCCACTCTTAAAAGGATGGTTCACTCAAAAAAAATAAACATTCTGTCATAATTTGCAAACCTTTGTGTTAATGGAGATGTTAGGCTGAATGTTAGCCTTTTTCACCTTTCATCTTTTTTCCTATACATTGAAAAGGAATGGTGACTGAGGCCAACATTCTGCCTAACATCTTTTGTGTTCCAGAGAAAAGTAAAAGGTCAGATGGGTTCATAACACCATGAGTAAATGATAACAGAATTTTCATTTGTGGGTGAAATATCCCTTTATGTCTTAAGTTATGATATGACAAGTTACACAGGGCATATACAGTGCATCCGGAAAGTATTCACAGCACTTCACTTTTTCCACATTTTGTTATGTTATGTTACAGCCTTATTCCAAAATGGATTAAATTCATTATTTTCCTCAATTCTACAAACAATACCACATAATGACAACGTGAAAGAAGTTTGTTTGAAATCTTTGCAAATTTATATAAAAAAAAAAAAAAAATGTACATAAGTATTCACAATACTTTGTTGAAGCACCTTTGGCACCAATTACAGCCTCAAGTCTTTTTGAGTATGATGCTACAAGCTTGGCACACCTATTTTTGGGCAGTTTCTCCCATTCTTCTTTGCAGGACCTCTCAAGCTCCATCAGGTTGGATGGGGAGTGTCGGTGGACAGCCATTTTCAGATCTCTCCAGAGATGTTCAATCGGGTTCAAGTCTGGGCTCTGGCTGGGCCACTCAAGGACATTCACAGAGTTGTCCCGGAGCCACTCCTTTGTTATCTTGGCTGTTTGCTTAGGGTCGTTGTCCTGTTGGAAGATGAACCTTCGCCCCAGTCTGAGGTCCAAAGCGCTATGGAGCAGGTTTTCATCAAAGATGTCTCTGTACATTGCTGCATTCATCTTTCCCTCAATCATGACTAGTCTCCCAGTTCCTGCCACTGAAAAACATCCCCACAGCATGATGCTGCCACCACCATGCTTCACTGTAGTGATGGTATTGGCCAGGTGATTAGCGGTGCCTGGTTTCCTCCAGACATGACGCTTGCAATTCAGGCCAAAGAGTTCAATCTTTGTTTCATCAGCCCAGAGAATTTTGTTTCTCATGGTCTGAGAGTCCTTCAGGTGCCTTTTGGCAAACTCCAGGCGGGCTGTCATGTGCCTTTTACTGAGGAGTGGCTTCCGTCTGGCCACTCTACCATACAGGCCTGATTGGTGGAGTGCTGCAGAGATGGTTGTTCTTCTGGAAGTTTCTCCTCTCTCCATAGATAAATGCTGGAGCTCTGTCAGAGTGACCCTCAGGTTCTTGGTCACCTCCCTGACTAAAGCCCTTCTCCCCCGATTGCTCAGTTTGGCCAGGCGGCCAGCTCTAGGAAGAGTCCTGGTGGATCCAAACTTCTTCCATTTACAGATGATGGAGGCCACTGTGCTCATTGGGACCTTCAATGCTGCAGAAATTTTTCTGTACCCTTCCCCAGATCTGTGCCTCGATACAATCCTGTCTCGGAGGTCTACAGACAATTCCTTGGACTTCACGGCTTGGTTTGTGCTCTGACATGCACTGTTAACTGTGGGACCTTATATAGACAGGTGTGTGCCTTTCCAAATCATGTCCAATCAACTGAATTTACCACAGGTGGACTCCAATCAAGTTGTAGAAACATCTCAAGGATGATCAGTGGAAACAGGATGCACCTGAGCTCAATTTTGAGTGTCATGGCAAAGGCTGTGAATACTTATGTACGTGATTTTTTTGTTTCGTTTTTTATTTTTAATACATTTTTAATAAATGATTTCAAACAAACTTCTTTCACATTGTCATTATGGGGTATTGTTTGTAGAATTTTGAGGAAAATAATGAATTTAATCCATTTTGGAATAAGGCTGTAACATAACAAAAAGTGGAAAAAGTGAAGTGCTGTGAATACTTTCCGGATGCACTGTAGATCCTAACTGAAATCACCCTGGTTACAGCTTAGATAAGATAGGATGCTAGAGTTAGAATGTAGAGTTGAATAAGGATTTCTTAGTATAAACTAACAAGCAATTAATAAACAAAAGTGTTAAATAATAATTTATAGAATTGCAGTACCATTGGATTATACAGTATATTAAATAGACTTAGAATTACAGTAGAGTACAACAGCAGAATAGACTGTATGATCTTAATGGATTATAGTGATGAGGCAAAAGAATACAGGTACTCACTGGCTTCTGTTGGCTACTTTGATGGTCCATCACCTGACATAGGGTTCGTGGAGTATCTGCCATCCTGTGTGTATGTGTAAGTGGCTGTATTAGTGTGTGAATGACTCACTTTCTCTTTTCTCCTTCTTCCATGCTCTCGCTCTCTTTCTCTCTCTCTCTCTCTCTCTCTCTCTCTCTCTCTCTCTCTCTCTCTCTCTTTCTCTCTCTCTATATATATATATACAGGGTTGGGGAGTAACGGAATACATACAAGGGGATTACGTATTTAACATTCAAAATTTCAGTAACTGTCTTTCACTACAGTTTAAATAGTTGGTTATCAGAATACAGTTACATTCAAAAAGTATTTTGATTACTGAAGAGATTACTTTGCATTTTATTGTCATTTGTTTCATTCAATTTTTAGTCTGCTTGGAAAACATCCATATAAGTGATGCAATTCAAGGAGTGCTTGAAAAAGCCGTGAAACACTTTTTTATGATGCGTTACTTACATTCATAAGAGCAAAAAGAGGGCACTTTTACACTGCTAAGAGTGAAAAGGTCGACATGATGTTATATGATCAGAAGATGATGTCGTTGTGTATACTCTGTGGGGTTTTGAAGTTTGAAGCATCAAAAACAGTTAACCTTGTGTAAATTGATGTGAAGATAAAATGCTATTTCTAGCCCTTTTACATGCACCTGTTATCAGGCATGATTATATTTTTCTGTCAAGAAAATCCACATAGATGACACATTTATTTATTTTTTCTAGTAAGATATTTAAAATTAGGGCAAAGATGTACTGCAAAGTTTTTTTTGTTTTTTTTTTATTATTGTTTTCCTGTAAAACTATCTAAAATTTTATGTCTCATCACTGTCACGACTGCTATGTTGATCGGAACTGCACCCAAGAATTTCACACACCATTGCACTTGTGTATATGGCTGTGTGACCATAAAAGTGATTTGATTTTGATTTGATTTAAAATCCTTAAAACAAAATACATTTACTTTACCTTGTTTTATAAGCAACACAGCATAAGATGTTTTGGATTTTTTGAGAGAATTTATTTTTAATATAAGTGTATTTTTTCTTACTGTACTGGCAAAAATCTGTGAAAAAATCTGCCAGTGCTGAAGGAGTAATCCAAAGTATTTAGGTTGTGTTACTGACCTTGAGTAATCTATCGGAATATGTTACAAATAACATTTTACAGCATGTAATTTGTAATCTGTAGTGGAATACATTTTAAAAGTAACCCTTCCAACCCTGTGTATACACTCTCCGGCCACATTATTAGGTACACCTGTACATCTACTTATTTGTGCAATTTTCTAATCAGCCAATCGTGTGGCAGCACTGTAATGTATAAAATCATGCAGATATGGGTCAGGAGCTTCAGTTAATTTCACATCAACCATCAGAATGGGGAAAAATTGTGATCTCAGTGATTAGACCATGGCATGATTGTTGGTGCCAGACGAGCTGGTTTGAGTATTTCTGTATCTCCTGGGATTTTTACGCACAATGGTCTCTAGAGTGTAAAGAAAATGGTGCGAAAAGCAAAAAACATCCAGCGAGCGGCAGTTCTATGGGCGAAAATGGCTTGTTTATGACAGAGCTTAGAGGAGAATGGCCAGACTGGTCCAAGCTGACAGGAAGATGACAGTAACCCAAATAAAAACGCATTACAACAGTGCTAAGCAGAAAAGCATCTCAGAATGCACAACACGTTGAACATTGAGGCAGATGGGCTATAGCAGCAGAAGACCCCTCCGGGTACCACTACTGTCAGCTTAGAACAGGAAACTGAGGCTGCAGTGGGGACAGAGACTGTTGTGCGTGAAAATCCCAGGAGATCAGCAGTTACAGAAATACTCAAATCAGCCCTTCTGGCACCAACAATCATGTCACAGTCTAAATCACTGAGATCACATTTTTTTCCCATTCTGATGGTTGATGTGAACATTAACTGAAGCTCCTGAACCATATCTGCATGATTTTATACATTATACTGTTGCCATGTGATTGGCTGATTAGATAATTGCATGAATAAGTACAGGTGTACCTAATAAAGTGGCCAGTGAGTGTATATAGTATGTATATGCATATACAGGGTTGGGGAGTAACGGAATACATGTAACGGGATTACGTATTTAAAATACAAAATATTAGTAACTGTATTCCACTACAGATACAATTTAAATCATTGGTAATTAGAATACAGTTACATTCAAAAAGTACTTTGATTACTGAAGAGATTACTTTGCATTTTATTGTCATTTGTTTCATTTAATATTTAGTCCTTTCAGATGGAAAAATGTATACATATAAATGATGCGATCCAAAGTGCATTTGGACAGCAGTGAAACACTTTCTTATGATGTGTTACATTCATCCGAGTAAGTTTGGAGCAGAAGAAATAGAAATAAACCTTGTATAAATTGTCAACTTTATGCTAAGCTAAAATGCCATTTCTAGCCATTTTACTTGCACGTTACCAGGCACGATCATATTTTTTTAATCAAGAAAATTCACGTTGGATCATAATTTCTTTTTTTCTTGTAAGACCTTTGATATTAGGGCAAAAATCATATTCTTGATAATAATTTTTGTATTGTTTTCCTGTAAAAATATCTAAAAATCCTTAAAACAAAGTAAATTTGATTTATCTTGTTTTAGAAACAACACTGCATAAGATATTTAGGTTTTTCAGAGAATGTATTTTTAACATGTGTATTTTGTCTTACTGTACTGGCAGAGTTTTTATAGTCAAAACAAGTGAAAAAAATCTACCAGTGCTGAAGAAGTAATCCAAAGTATTTAGAATACGTTACTGACCTTGAGTAATCTAACGGAATACGTTACAAATTACATTTTACAGCATGTATTCTGTAATGGAATACATTTCAAAAGTAATATATATATATATATATATACACACACACACACACACACACACACACACACACACACTTACTGAGCACTTTATTAGGAACACCTGAACACCGACTTATTCAACCAATTATGTGGTAGCAGTGCAATGCATAAAATCATGTAAATATGGGTCAGGAGCTTCAGTTAATGTTCACTTCAACCATCAGAATGGGGGAAAAAGATTTGATCTCAGTGATTTCTCTGGTTTGAGTATTTCTGTAACTGCTGATCTCCTGGGATTTTCAAGCACAACAGTTTCTAGAGTTTAATCAAAATTGTGCCAAAAACATCCAGTGAGCGGCAGTTCTGCAGACAGAAGCACCTTGTTGATGAGAGAGGTCAATGGAGAATGGCCAGACTGGTTTGAACTGACAGAAAGGCTATGGTAACTCAGATAACCACTCTGTACAATTGTAGTGAGCAGAATAGCATCTCAGAATCCACAACACATCAAACCTTGAGGCAGATGGGCTACAACAGCAGAAGTCCACGTTGGGCACTTTATTAGTAAACACAGTGTTCCTAATAAAGTGCTCATAGAGTGTACAATGCATCCGGAAAGTATTCACAGCGCTTCACTTTTTCCACATTTTGTTATGTTACAGCCTTATTCCAAAATAGATTAAATTCATTATTTTCTTCAAAATTCTACAAACAATACCCCATAATGACAACGTGAAAGAAGTTTGTTTGAAATCTTTGCAAATTTATTCAAAAAACGAAAAAAAATCACGTACATAAGTATTCACAGCCTTTGCCATGACACTCAAAATTGAGCTCAGGTGCATCCTGTTTCCACTGATCATCCTTGAGATGTTTCTACAACTTGATTGGAGTCCACCTGTGGTAAATTCAGTTGATTGGACATGATTTGGAAAGGCACACACCTGTCTATATAAGGTCCCACAGTTAACAGTGCATGTCAGAGCACAAACCAAGCCATGAAGTCCAAGGAATTGTCTGTAGACCTCCGAGACAGGATTGTATCGAGGCACAGATCTGGGGAAGGGTACAGAAACATTTCTGCAGCATTGAAGGTCCCAATGAGCACAGTGGCCTCCATCATCTGTAAATGGAAGAAGTTTGGAACCACCAGGACTCTTCCTAGAGCTGGCCGCCCGGCCAACTGAGCGATCGGGGGAGAAGGGCCTTAGTCAGGGAGGTGACCAAGAACCCGATGGTCACTCTGACAGAGCTCCAGCGTTTCTCTGTGGAGAGAGGAGAACCTTCCAGAAGAACAACCATCTCTGCAGCACTCCACCAATCAGGCCTGTATGGTAGAGTGGCCAGACGGAAGCCACTCCACAGTAAAAGGCACATGACAGCCCACCTGGTGTTTGCCAAAAGGCACCTGAAGGACTCTCAGACCATGAGAAACAAAGATTGAACTCTTTGGCCTGAATGGCAAGCGTCATGTCTGGAGGAAACCATGCACCGCTCATCACCTGGCCAATACCATAGGATGTTTTTCAGCAGCAGGAACTGAGAGAATATTCAGGATCGAGGGAAAGATGAATGCAGCAATGTACAGAGACATCCTTGATGAAAACCTGCTCCAGAGTGCTGTGGACCTCAGACTGGGGTGAAGGTTCATCTTCCAAAAGGACAACGACCCTAAGCACGCAGCCAAGATAACAAAGGAGTGGCTACGGGACAACTCTGTGAATGTTCTTGAGTGGCCCAGCCAGAGCCCAGACTTGAACCCGACTGAACATCTCTGGAGAGATCTGAAAATGGCTGTGCATAAACGCTCCCCATCCAACCTGATGGAGCTTGAGAGGTCCTGCAAAGAAGAATGGGAGAAACTGCCAAAAATAGGTGTGCCAAGCTTGTAGCATCATACTCAAAAAGACTTGAGGCTGTAATTGGTGCCAAAGGTGCTTCAAAAAAGTATTGAGCAAAGGCTGTGAATACTTATGTACATGTGATTTTTTCGTTTTGTATTTTTTAATACATTTGCAAAGATTTCAAACAAACTTCTTTCACGTTGTCATTATGGGGTATTGTTTGTAGAATTGAGGAAAATAATGGATTTAATCCATTTTGGAATAAGGCTGTAACATAACAAAATGTGGAAAAAGTGAAGCGCTGTGAATACTTCCCGGATGCACTGTATATATACACTAATGAGCCAAAAAATTATGACCACTCACAGGTGAAGCGAATACCGTTGATCATCTCCTAACAAGGCCACATGTCAAGGTCTGGGTGGATTAGATGTTAAGCAAACAATCATTTCTCATAGTCAATATGTTGTATGCAGGAGAAATGGTCAGGAGTAAAGACCTGAGTGAATTTGACAAGGGCCAAATTGTTATGGCCAGACGACTGGGTCAGAGAATCTATGAAACGGCAAGGCTTGTGGGGTGCTCCCTGTCAGCAGTGGTGAGTACCTACTGACAGTGGTCCGAGGAGGGAGCAACAGGGTGTTGGGCACCCAATGCTCATCGATGCATGAGGGCAACGAAGGCTAACCCATATGGTCTGATCTGACAGAAGGTCTACTGTGGCAAAAGTCACAAAAAATTTTAACGATGGTTTCTTTTACATCATGTGGATGGCTGTGTACACTGATGAGCCAAAACATAATGACCACCTGCCTAATATGCTGTTGGTCCTCCGCATGCTGCAAAAACAGCGCCAACCCACAGAGGCATGGAATCTACAAGACCCCTGAAGGTGTCCTGTGGTATCTGGCACCAAGACATTAGCAGCAGATCCTTCTAGTCCTATAAGTTGCGAGGTGGAGCTGCAATGGACCGGACTTGGTCCAGCACACCCCACAGATGCTCAATCGGATTGAGATCTGGGGAATTTGGAGGCCAGGGCAATACCTTGAACTCTACATCATGTTCCTCAAACCATTTCCGTATATATAACCATATATATACACACAGCTTTGGAAAAATTAAGAGACCACTGCAAAATTATCAGTTTCTCTGGATTTACTATTTATAGGTATGTGTTTGAGTAAAATGAAAAATTTTGTTTTACTCTGTTTTGTTTTACTACTGAGTACTGACAATATTTCTCCTGGTCAAAATAACAAAAAGATGCAGTGTTTTCAGACCTCGAATAATGCAAAGAAAACAAGTTCATTTTCGTTTTGAAACAACACAGTACTAATCTTTTAACTTAGGAAGAGTTCAGAGATCAATATTTGGTGGAATAACCCTGATTTTCAATCACAGCTTTCATGCGTTTTGGCATGTTCTCTACCAGTCTTTCACATTGCTGTTGGGTGACTTTATGCCACTCCTAGTTCAAAAATTCAAGCAGCTCTGCTTTGTTTGATGTCTTGTGGTCATCCATCTTCCTCTTGATCACATTCCAGGGGTTTTCAATGGGCTTCAGGAAGGCTGGAATCAGGCAGATATGTCTTTGTGAAGGACGCATGAATCAAGCCACATACAAGGTTATCCTGGAAGACAACTTGCTTCCTTCTGCTCTGACAATGTTCCCCAACTCTGAGGATTGGTTTTTCCAGCAGGACAATGGTCCATGCCACACAGACAGGTCAATCAAGGTGTGGTTGGAGGACCGCCGGATCAAGACCCTGTCATGGCCAGCCCAATCTCCAGACCTGAACCCTATTGAAAAAATCTGGAATGTGATCAAGAGGAGGATGGATGGCCACAAGCCATCAAACAAAGCTGAGCTGCTAGAATTTTTGCACCAGGAGTGGCATAAAGTCACCCAAAAGCAATGTAAAGACTGGTAGAAAGCATGCCAAGACACATGAAAGCTGTGATTGAAAATCAGGGTTATTCCACCAAATGTTGATTTCTGAACTCTTCCTAAGTTAAAACATTAGTATTGTGTTGTTTATAAATGAACATGAACTTGTTTTCTTTGCATTATTCGAGGTCTGAAAACACTGCATCCTTTTTGTTATTTTGACCGTTTGTCATTTTTGCAAATAAATGCTCTAAATGAAATATTTTTATTTGGAATTTGGGAGGAATGTTGTCAGTATTTTATAGAATAAAACAAAAATTTTAATTTTACTCAAACACATACCTATAAATAGTAAATCCAGAGAAACAGAAGATTTTGCAGTGGTCTCTTATTTTTTTTCCAGAGCTGTATATACACTTTATATAACAAATCAGCCACAACATTAAAACCACCTGGCTAATATTGTGTAGGTCCCCCTCATGCTGCCAAAACAGCGCCAACCTGCATCTCAGAATTGCATTCTGAGATGCTATTCTTCTCACCACAATTGTACAGAGCGGTTATCTGAGTTACCATAGACTTTGTCAGTTCGAACTAGTCTGGCCATTCTCTGTTGACCTCTCTCATCAACAAGGCATTTCCATTCACAGAACTGCCGTTCAATGGATGTTTTTTTGTTTTTGGCACCATTCTGAGTAAATTCTAGAGACTGTTGTGCTTGAAAATCCAGCAGTTACAGAAATACTCGAACCAGCCCGTCTGGCACCAACAATCATCCATGCGATGATCTAATCAGCCAATCATGTGGCAGCAGTGCAGTGCATAAAATCATGCAGATACGGGTCAGGAGCTTCAGTTAATGTTCACACAAACCATCAGATTGGGGAAAAATGTGATCTCAGTGGTTTGGACCATGGCATGTTTGTTGGTGCCAGATGATGTAACGATGAGTCATTGGAGTTGAGATCCATGTGCAGCTTTATTAACAGTAAATGTAGTAATGTAGGCAGGCAGAGATCAATCACCAGCAATAGTAATATACAAGGCAAACCAGAGAGATAGTTATTAAACAGGCAAGAGGTCAGGGCAGGCAGCAGGCAATCACAGGTAATATCCGGGTAAACAGAGTAGTAACAGTAGGCAGGCAGCAACGAGTCAAAACAGGGTAGTCCAGAATCATACACAGAAAAGGCAGTAAATACAGAGATTGCTCAGAGATGTCAGCCAGGGCAAAACAAGACTTTGCAATGACAGAGAGTGAGAGTTAGTCTTAAATAGCTGAGTAAATGAGGGACAGGTGAGCAGGTAATCAGTGCAAGGTAAAGGGATTATGGGAAATGGAGTTCAGAGAGTAAAAGTCAATATTCAGGTGATGGAGCCCTCTGGTGGTGAGTGGGAGGAACTACAGAGGCTGGATTCATGACATTCGTGGCCCTACGCACCGATATCAGTGGCGGATAATTCAACTTGGAGACAAGGGCCGTGAAGGCCTTCGAGCAATGAGTCATGGAAGGCTGGACTGTAGCATGGCATGGAGTCGACTCAAATTTGACTGTGATAGGGCATGGAACAGACTCAGACGTGGCTGTGACATGACGTGGAGCAGACTCAACGTGGCTGTGACATGGCATGGAGCAGGCTGAGGCGTGGCTGTGACATGGCATGGAGCAGGCTGAGGCGTGGCTGTGACATGGCATGGAGCAGGCTGAGGCGTGGCTGTGACATGGCATGGAGCAGACTCAGACGTGGCTGTGATATGGCATGGAGCAAATGGCATGGGGTCAAAACAGGGTAAACAGTCCAGAATCATACACAGAAAAGGCAGTAAATACAGAGAACGCTCAGAGATGTCAGCCAGGGCAAAACAAGACTTTGCAATGACAGAGAGTGAAAGTTAGTCTTAAATAGCTGAGTGAATAAGTGACAGGTGAGCAGGTAATCAGTGCAAGGTACTGATTTCCAAGGATATTGGGAAATGGAGTTCAGAGAGTAAAAGTCAATATTCAGTTGATGGAGCCCTCTGGTGGTGAGTGGGAGGAACTACAGAGGCTGGATGCATGACAGATGGGCTGGTTTGAGTATTTCTGTAACTGCTGATCTCCTGGGATTTAAGGTTTTTGAGTTCAGTTTTGTTATTTATTTGTTCCTCAGAGCTCTTCTCAGTGGACATCCTATAAAAGTTTGGGAGGCACATTTACATAGTAATCCTACATGGGATAGCATTAGACTCAACTATGAAGCCACTCTGTTGTCTCTCTTCTTTGTTCATTTACATTTTGATGAGCCAAGACAAAAACTCCACATGTGTGAGATCCGGTCTAATCCTGATGAAGCTACTTACTGCAGTTACTGCAGATCTATTAAAGTAAAATTGTCATATCCACCCCCAGTCTTACAGAAATGTTAGTCTATAAATCTTTCTGTGTGGGCTTGTTTATATGAGAGTGGATTTGGCTGCTTTCAGACAGAAGGAACATTGTGCTCCTGTAATTACACTAAGTTGGCACTAGATGTCAGCATAAAATGGTAGCATTCACACCCAATAAAACTCGAACAGGTGAGCTATGTCATCTAACTTCTGACTTGTAATGGTAGAATTCTGTCAAGGATTTTATTGATTCTTTTTAACATGAAGTGCCACACAAGCTCATATAATATTCTGAAAACAATAATTAAAGTGCAATAAATAAGAGAGATTTGAGAATGTTTGCATGAAATATAATAAATTGCACTGATCAATAGTAATAAGATAAAGCTGACAAAAATAGAGAAAAATGAAAACAAAAGGTTATATTCAGTATTTATTGCTGTTTTCAGGTTAATACATATAAAAACAATTATAATAATTATTACAATTAATATTTATAATAATTATCATTATCTTAATAATATTATTTGATAATTAGCTTCATAATGAACAAGTTAGAGCATATGTTTCTTGAAGAAAGAAGGCTAGAGAGAGAGAGAGAGAAATCTAATCAATAGATTTCAAATAACACCGTTTATGGCTAAAAAGATTGACGTAAATTCCGCAGTACAACAAATAAATGATATTTATCAAAGGTGCTCAATCAAAGCAAACCTACTCCGTACAAACAAGAAAACTAAACTAAAAACTGGGGATGAAATTTGCTTTGATAAAGAATGTAAAATTAAAAGAAAACTACTTAGACAGCTCTCCAACCAAAAACACAGAGAGTCACACAAAGCTGAAACCAGACAAAATTATTGTGAAGCACTCAGGGATTATAAAAATACAATACACCACAAAAAGCAACATCTAAACCACAGTCTTAATGAAAGTGAAGACTCAATTAATGATAATCAGTTCTGGGAAAAATGAAACAGTCTAAATAAAAAACACAGCCAGGACATAGCCATACAAAACGGAGAATTATGGAAAGGCTATTTTAAAAACGTATTCAAATAAATTTCTCCAGAAAATCTCACACCTGACCAGAAAAACATGCTAAATAAGATGAGTCAATAGGAATCTACAATAAAAAAGAACAAAAACCCTTTAGACTATCAGATTATCAGAGAAGAATTGACAGATGCACTTAAGAAACTAAAACCCAGAAAGGCATGTGGTTTAGACAACATTAGAACAGAAATGCTGAAGCACAGCCCTGCAGTAATGCAGGAGGCCTTGTTAAAACTGTTCAGTCTGGTTCTGCAAACTGGCTACTTTCCTGATACCTGGAGTATGGGCTTAATACACCTATTATATAAGAGTGAAGACAAATTCTACCCCAATAGCTACCAAGGCATTTGTGTGAACAGTAATCTGGGGAAGACTTTCTGTTGTATCCTGAACGACCAGATACAGGCCTTCCTTACCAAGTACAATGTCTCGAGTAAGAGTCATATTGGATTCCTACCAAACCACCGCACCACCGACCACATTCACACGCTATGCACGACAGTCAACCAGCACGTTCATCAAAAAAGCAAAGGCAAAATTTATGCATGTTTTGTTGATTTAAAAAAAGCATTTGATTCCATTTGGCACAATGGTCTATATTATAAAATTCTACAATCCGGCATTGGGGGTAAAATGTACAACACTATCAAATCTATGTATTCGGACAACAGGTGCAGAGTTAAAATTGGCAATAAAAGAACAGAATTCTTCACTCAAAGGCGTGGAGGCAGGGCTGCAGTTTGGGTCCAACTCTGTTCAACTTTTATATTAATGAGTTAGCAGTGCTACTAGAACAGTCTGCAACACCTGGTCTTACTCTAAATAGGTCTGAAGTTAAATTTCTTCTCTATGCAGATGATCTGGTGCTGCTGTCAGCTACTGCACAACCTGGACCTGCTGGAGAACTACTGTCAGAACTGGTCCCTGACAGTTAATTTGAAAAAAACTAAAATTATGATCTTCCAAAGGAAGAGCGAGTCTGTGCTCACTGTGACACTGGTCTCTGTCGAGACAGAGACACACTTTCTCCTTCATTGTGAGAAATTTAAAGAAGTGAGAGAGAAATACCTTGACAAACTCTCAAACTCATGCAACAGTTTCCAGTTCAGCAGACACAGATCAAATGCAGGTGTTACTGGGGGAGGACAATCATGCATCAGTTGCAGCAAAATTCCTTTTTGAAGTGCACACACTCAGAAACCAATTACTGCCTAAATGTACTTCGTTCACAGTATTTTTTATTTTTATTTTTTATGTTCATAATGTCTTGTTAAATGCTTATTTTATTTTATATTGTATAGTGTATATTATTATAGTTTTTATTTTATTTATTACCTGGCATCTTATTTTAATTCTATTTTTATTGTTATTTGTTACTGTTACTGTTGTTACTGTTTTTTTATTATTATTTGTCTTGTCATTATCTATTTTGTGTATTAATGCTTTGGCAATATTGTATGTAAACACAATCATGCAAAAAAAAGTACTTTAAATTGAAGAGAGAGAGAGAGAGAGAGAGAGAGAGAGAGAGAGAGAGAGAGAGAGAGAGAGAGAGAGAGAGAGAGAGCGAGAGCATAAGACACATAGATAGAGATTTACTTGAAGGCACAAGGGGCAGGACCACCTAAAACCAATGCCCAACCCCCTCACCCTGTAAAGACACATACTCACACACACTACACATTTACACTCTCTCACTCTGGCTCTTGGTGCCTCTGTCAAGACTGCTGCTCCAGACCTCAACAGCCCTTTCCATTCAAACCAACTTTAAGGCACATATCTGATTGTGAACCAGTATTTTATTCAGAGCTTGCTGTGCATTTTTAGGAGCCTCTGAGTTTGTAAAAGTGTCAGTTGGAGGACAGAACAGTTACCATGATGAGAATCATACTGCTGCTGCTGGTCGCCCTGGCAGGGCCTTTCTTTACCTTCACCCGTGCAAGTAAGTAAACACACACACGGACACACAAACATTCAAAGTTGGTGCTGCTGTTACACTCTTCTTTCTTACATACACTGTCCATTTCTCTACTTTCTGAAGTTCTTGTACTTCTCTTAAATTCTGTCTGTGTCTACCTACCTTAGTGACCCTTTTATTCATTCAGAGTAGTCTTGTTTGTTCATATTCTATTTTGATTATACTTACATATCCACTAAATTAAGTTTACATTTTTTTCTGTTTATTATATCTAACATGTACAGCACATAATTGACCATACTCTTCCATCTCTGTGCATAAGGTGACTGGTGGGTTTGTCTGCCTGATTGTGGGTTGTTTTGACTCTAAATTTAAATAAGGGAAAATATTTTTCAATACTTTTTGTATAATTAGATTAAATCAAATCCTATTTGTATGTCCATGATTTTTCTCCTTCCCTTAGACCATTTGTCACTATTGCATCAGCAAGATAATATTTCAAAAGCTTTCAATGTGGTTTGGTCATGATAAAAGTTACCCAGACATCTAAGCATGTGCTGATACAGTGTTTCTCTCATTTGGACAATGCGCTGGGAAAATTATATAATGGTGCAGAGACTCTTGTTTCATTATATACCGTTCTTGAGTTTGCCAGCATTGATCTATCTTTCTTGATCTCTTTGTCTCTGTTTCTCCCTCTTTCTCTCACTCTGGGCTGGGTTACACATGTGTATTAATAGAGCTGACTCTATATTTAAGGGTTGCATTTGAGCACTTAGTATTTAGGCTAGTTATATCTGAGCACAGAGCAGGCACGGGAGAGTGAGCGAGAGAGACAACCCTTGTAACCATCTTTGGCGGGGTATCAAGCTTTCACCCCTTCAGAGGTGGGTTGGAGGGGGCATGGATTTTATTTTTAAACTGCAATGCCTCTGACTCATTGCCCAGTGTCGATTACAGCTCCCTTAACATCACATTAAGATACTCAGCAAGTTTGAAACTTTGGAAAACCTCACTCCCAGTAATCAGAGGAGTGGCATCACTCGCACACTTTTCCTCTCCAGACTTCCTCTCTCTCTCCTTCTGTCTCTCTCATTCTTTCTCCTGTTGTCATTCGTCTCCCTCTCTTCCCGTTCTCCCAGTCTGGTAGTGCCACTCCCTGTTCTAAAAGTGAATCTTCAATGGATGTATGTTTCTTCTCCCTAACCCTGCATATATGTACAGGTGCAGATGTCTTAGGCATATTAGATGTTTCACAAAAACATTGTCTTAAGATGGTTATTTTATATTTTCTGTAGTGTGTCAATTGGAAATATAATTATAGACTCCCAAACATTCCTTTTGCAAATAGATTAGACTAGAAGAACAGGGAGACCTGCAACAGATGGTATGGCCCCCACAGAGCCTGAATCTCAACATCGAGTCTGGGATTACATGAAGAGACAAAAGCAATTCAGACAGCATAAAACATAGAACTGTGGCATTTTTGCCAATATGCTTGGAACAATCTATCTGCCAACAACCTTAAACTCTGTGCAAGTGGACCAAGGAGAATTGCTACTGTTTTAAGGGTATAGGGTGGTGAATAAAATCCATAATCTGAATCCACCCCTCAATCTGAATCAATTTCTCAGAGTGCTGTCTGTCAAAGCTGAATCTGAATTAACTTCATAGTGCTCAGTTTGAATTAACTCCATTATGTGAATCCATTCCACAATCAATTTCTAAGAGATCTGATTGAATTTAATTAATAAAAGTATTGTTTTGCTCATTCTGAATTAACTGCACCCTTCAAAAAATGCCATCCCAAATATGTATGACTTTCTTTCTTCTGCTGAATGCAAGCGAAGATTTTTAGAAGAATATCTCATCTCTTTTAGTCCTTACAATGCAAGTGAATGGTGATCAGGCCTTTGAATCTCCAAAAAGGAGCTAACGTCACCATAAAAGTAATCCATACAACTCCCGTGGTTTAATCAATGTCTTCTGAAGCGATCCAGTTGGTTTTGGGGGAGAACCGACCAAAATATAACTCCTTTTTCACTGGACATCTTGCCATTACAGTCTCTAGGCATGATCATGATTTCTCATGCGCAGAGCGCTAGATGGCGCTATAGGAAGTGTAAACGAGCTTGAAATCATGATCGCCAAGGAGACTGCTGTCAAGATGTACAGTGAAAAAGGAGTTACATTTAGGTCTGTTCTCTCTCAAAACCAACTGGATTGCTTCAGAAGACATTGATTAAACCACTGGAGTCTTATGGATTACTTTTATGATGACTTTATCTCCTTTTTGGAGTTTTGAAGTTCTGGTCACCATTCACTTGCATTGTATGGACCTACAGAGCTGAGATATTCTTCTACAAATCTTCATTTGTGTTCAGCAGAAGAAAGAAAGTCAAATCTGGGATGGCATGAGGGTGAGTAAATGATGAGAGAATTTTCATTTTTGGTTGAACTATCCCTTTAAGATAGATTAAAAGGCTGGTGCAGGCACCAGCGCACCAGCATCTCATGCTGGGGGACCAGCACCCAAAACACAACATAAGCTGGTGACCAGCAATGCTCTTTTCAGCATACTACTTAAATTAACTTATAATCTAAATATAATCATAATCTAAATCCACTCTTCATCTGAATCAACTAATCAGAGCTCTGTCTGTCAGAGCTGATTTGGAATTAACTTCATTGTGCTCAATCTGATTTAACTCCATAGAACTCAATCAAAAATAACAATTGAACCTGAAACCACTGATCAATCTGTATCAACTCCTAAGAGCTCCAACTGAGATGAATCTAAATTAACTTCATAGCACTCAATCTGAATTAACTCCAAAGAACTTAATCTTCTGAATCTGAATCCACTGCTCAAAATGAATTAATGCCTCACTCCTAAATGTGAACTAACTCTTCAGAACTCAGAATCAATTATTTTCTTCACTTTAAGTAAACTCCACATTTCTTCTCAAGCTTGATTGGAAGGAATTTAGATTTGTTAGCAAATGCGGCACTCTGGCAGATATATAGTTTTGACTCCCTTAGGTCTGGAGTATTGTGTGTTGTATTCAGATCAGGCTGTGAATGTTAGTCTGTGATATGTTGTCCCAAGTGTTCTAGTGATAAGAGTGATTTTCCATTTGCCCTGTCCTCTGCTGCCTACTCATGATATGCCATGTAATGTGAATGTGTGTGTTTATTTGTGTCAATAAGAGGGAGTGGATCTGCCTCTTTATTAGATGTTCTTCTCTCTTTCTCCCTAGTACTAAAAACATTCCAGCATCATACTCCCTCACAACACACAGACAAACACATATGCTGAAGAAAAAGATTGTGATGGATTGGGGTAAATGGGAGGGCCTCTGCCTTTCCTGTGTGTAACCCTGGAAAAGGTTTCTCTCCCTGTTTAACAGACTGAGGCCCAATATTGGCCTCATTCTCTCTATTTTCTGTCCTCTCTGCTCTTTCCCTCTATATTGGTCTCTCCCTTTCCTTCTCTTTCCCTTTTATGGTTTCTGTTTTCTCAGGGAAATGTTTCTAGCTTGGTCATAGTTATGAATTGGATCATTAGATTTGAGATTTTTACTGACACACTCACTTACCTGCTCTATTTTAATAGCTTTTGACTCATTGTTGCCTATACTAGCAGAAAGGCAGTTTCTCACACTATTTCCCCCCTCGTTCCTCCATAACGTACAGTTACAGTTGTTGGTCAGGCGAGAAAGAGAGAGAGAGAGAGAACAGCTTGCTCTTTCTCCATACTCTGCTCCTCCCATCACATCATGTGTATCTGAATGTGTGTGTGTGGTTGTGGTTGTGGTTGGAGAAAAATAGAGCCATACTTAGAACTAATTGTTGGGGTCTCAAACATAATGAGCTAATTGTTAGCAGCAGTCAACAAGAACATTAATATAAACAGACACATGTACTCACACATGACATTCTGATCTCTGATCCCACCCATACATTTGTGTGTTTCTTGACAGTCTTTTTGAATGTTTGAATGTGACGGTATGAAAAAGTGTTCTGAGCAACACAATGGATACTCTTTTCCTGCATCCAGCTACATTTAACTAATTTCCTCCTTTCACAAAAGAGGTGAAAATCTATAATTAAATCCTACACTGTCTCAAATTACCTGTATAATAGTCAGTGTAAGATAAAGTCTGCATTATAAACAAGAGAATCCAAACATTAACCCTATACTGCACACATTATTAAATTGTTATAAAAAATTTTAAAAAAGATTCACTTTCTTGCATAAAATCGATCTCATTTCTAATTTCGACAACAAGATGAGAAAAATAATAGCTTAAATATAACTTATAACTTTGTCTTCTAGGTAACTTTTTACCTAAATGCAGCTTAAATGTTAAGTAAATACAAAAAAATGTAGATAGTTTGATAATGGATAATAGAAAAATAGCATAACATGACAACTGAAATATTCTCTATAGTGGCTGCATGTATGTGACATCTATATCCACTCCCCGTCACACAATGTTGCTTCTAGGCAACAAACAAAATGTAAGCAATTCCTCATAACATCCAAATAATAAGTATGACTTTAAATGTTTTTAAAGTTTACTCACTGACAAATTTGAATCTTTGACGTGAAGAAATGAATGTAAATTGCTTTTCTAAGGGCAGTTCTCCAGAGCACAAATGTGCAGCCACCATACAGTGCCCCATGCTAGAAAAATATATTATAATGACCACCAGGATATATTTTTTTAATTTTAATTCAGTCATCCCTTCATTTACCAATATGCATTATGTGCTTGCAAGGTAAAGAAAATTGTTTTTTGTTACCTAGAGGCAAAATGGCGCAATATAGCGCAACAGTGCTCGCCCACTTTTTCAGCCGTCTGGGTTCTGGAAGTATTTTTCCCATTAATTTCTTCTATATACTTTTCATAAAATCCTTCATAAAAGAACTGTAAGCCATGAACAGGGTTGGGAGGGTTACTTTTGAAATGTATTCCACTACAGATTACAGAATACATGCTGTAAAATGTAATTTGTAACGTATTCCGTTAGATTACTCAAGGTCAGTAATGTATTCTAAATACTTTGGATTACTTCTTCAGCGCTGGTAGATTTTTTCACTTGTTTTGACTATAAAAACTCTGCCAGTACAGTAAGACAAAATACACATGTTAAAAATACATTCTCTGAAAAACCTAAATATCTTATGCAGTGTTGTTTCTAAAACAAGATCAATCAAATGTATCTAGTTTTAAGGATTTTCAGATATTTTTACAGGAAACAATACAAAAATTATTATCAAGAATATGATTTTTGCCCTTACTAGAAAAAAAGAAATTATGATGCAATGTGAATTTTCTTGATAAAAAAATAAAATATGATCGTGCCTGATAACATTTGCATGTAAAATGGCTAGAAATAGCATTTTAGTTTAGCGTAACGCTGACAATTTACACAGTTTATTTCTATTTCTTCTGCTCCAAACTTACTTCAAACTTACTTCTCTGTCTGCTCGTATGAATGTAACACATCATAAGAAAGTGTTTCACCGATGGTTAAATGCACTTTGGATCGCATCATTTATATGTATACATTTTTCCATCTGAAAGGACTAAATATTAAATGAAACAAATGACAATAAAATGCAAAGTAATCTCTTCAGTAATCAAAGTACTTTTTGAATGTAACTGTATTCTAATTACCAATGATTTAAATTGTAACTGTAGTGGAATACAGTTACTTATATTTTGTATTTTAAATACGTAATCCCATTACATGTATTTCGTTACTCCCCAACCCTGGCCATGAACCAAACCAACCAGCTCCGAGGTGAATCACAACATTACAGACTTTGTTTTAAGGCAAAAAAGTATTTGAAAATCCAACAAAAAGACAAAGGTAAAGTCTGTGTACTTCCCGTCTTTCATGAGGGCACCGACTACAATCGGCAAAAGCTACAGTATATCCACGATTTGATTATGAATTACAGTGACGTGCTGACCTACACATTTCTTCACAGATCCACCAGGTATGATTGTTTTAGTGTGGATTTGAGTGCAACTGCCATGTTCATATATGCTTAAATGAACCAAACTAAGGGAGAAAATGCACCTTTTTCCGAAACAAATGCTCCAAAACAAGCTAGGTGTGAAAACGCCCAAAGAATATGGTCTGTACTAAGACAAACAGGTTTGGCTCAACTATGCTCAAATTGATCAACTTACTTAAACAGTGCATAAACGTGTGTATGTACAACACATTTGTCTGGAGAGTTAATTCATTTTTCTCATTTTCAGTGTAGTTACTGTGTTTTGTCTTTGAGGGCAGCATAGCATGCAATGTGCTGAGTCTGATCTGTTGTTAAACCTTTGCTGAGTTTGATATTTTAAACTGTGTAGTTCGGTAGCTGAGGTGGTGTTATTGTAAAGGGAGGTTCCTTTCAAATCACCAAAAGTCATATGGAGTCCATCTGGCTTAGACACCAGCACACAGCACAGATCTGAGCTCAGTTTTGCAGTGCCTCTAATGGTTCCTGAGGTCTTTGTGAGTGATGCAGAAAGATCTAACATCATCCACAGAGGAAAAACAGTGAGAATTTAACAGTGAGAATTCTCTCCCATGCTTCATTTCCTTTTGAGCAGTTATTGTTGGCTCCACTCAGGAAGTGAGACACTTAGTCTGATAATAGAGGGCATGACGTAGACAGGAAGTGATCTCATAAGTGATCTCATTAGTGTTGAGTATATAGGGTGGAATTTTTTGGTGGGTGTGGATGGACGTCTTTGGAGGTTACTGTCTGAGTGTATGTGAAAGTGTGCGTTTGCTGGTCAATGGAGAGGCTGGAATGTTCTCACTATTAACGGCAGGTCATGAGAAAATTCTGGCTCAGCCATCTGATACAGTCACCAGTGAACCAAAACATAGAGCAAACAGTGTCAGCTCCTCTGAAATTTTTTCTGCTCTCATCCAAATCTGTACTCAAATGTTGAGCTCCCCTATGTCCAAATGCCTCCTAAAGACATATTGTATAACAGATAAGGGTGGGACTCTAGTGTAACTCTTGTACAAGTTTATTATTATAAAACAGTTCCAGTGTCATGACACATCCCTCCATGAAGTCCTGTCCCCCTTGTAATCCTGTAGTTGTTTGTAATGTCTGATCAGAGGAGTATGATACTAATGCTGCCTTCATGCATAATCGGAAATATCCTACTTCTGAAGTCGTAATTACGAAATACATCACTTTCATGTACTTTGAGACTGAGAGAAATGGAAACATGGACGACGCCAAGTTCATCCTCGCATTTATCTTGGGGAACTCTTATTTTTACACCGTAATACATGTTTGTTAACTTGCTGACAATAATAAAACTTCGGTCAAATACACACAATCGTTGTAAAAAATTTATGAAATGAATAATACCTATATTATTCACTACAGTAACTGTACTCTCCTCTGCCATCTCCTCCCAACTCTTTCCCAGTCATAATAACAACTTGAGGAGGCATTCAGATGCAACTTCCAAGTAGGAAACTCGTCTTTACGATAATTCAGATAGCACGTGAAGGCAGCATACTTTCTGTTGTAGCTGATCATGTAAACATTCAGTTAATAGAGTTTCAGCATATCCATTCACCATATAGCACAAAATTAAATGTTTTGATATAATTATGTAAAGTACTTGCATTGAATATGTTAGATTAGTAAAATAATTCATTAGCTTGCTAACAGTAGGGATTGCATGATGGAATATTAACTATACAGGCTAATCAATAAGCATGAATACACACAGAAACTTTTAATTTTACCAATTGTTGCTTTGGTTCAGGGTTTTAAATTCATGGGTGCTATGAGCAAAAGTTGTATATATGGCCCCCGTATTTAATTTCTCTGTGTTTTGTTTGCAACATCTGAAAAATTAGTTAATATTCTATTCTAGGCCAAGGTATACTGCATATATCTTTGCATTAAATATAAGATTTGATTATTCAGATTGATGTTATGTTAGTTAATTAATTAAATTTAAGTGTTTGACATAAACAAATGACACAGTATTTTTCTAAATATGATTAGAAAACATATGCCCTCATAAAAGTAAAACATTCCCCTGGAATTCAAATCCAGGGTGCAAATAGCATGCATTGCCCTTTAATGAAAAAGTTATTTTCTGACACAGCTTTGGTCATATCATGTGATATGTCATAGATAGCTTACATGACAATAATTTATGTATTTTCATGGTAAGACATTGTAGTATTTCTGGCACTGAACAGAATACCCAAAACAACTTTTCAGCCAAAGAAGTTGCTTTGGGGTCCTAGGAGGACAGGATTTCATTGGGGGACTGAATATTGCATGACACTGGTCTTTGGACAAGAGTGCCGAGATTTAGTGTAACAGCACTGGGATGCTTTGTTTGTACCACTCTGCTTGTTTGTATTTGCGGCATTCCAGACAGGCAGTCTGTGTGTTACACGGCTGCAACACACAACCCTTGATCCTATTTCACTTATTTTAAAACTATTTTAATAGTGATAGTGTGATATTGCCTAAAGAGATAGTTTACGCAAAAAGAAAAATTCACATGAGGGTAAGTAAATAATGAAAGAATCTTTATTTTTGGGTGAAACTTCCCTTTAATTAACCTTTGCTTGTATGTGTTTTGTATATGTGTCAGGTACTCTGGTGGTGACAACAACTTCTGATGTGACTGTAGTTGCATCAGAACAGCCTCCTGCTGTCACAGAGAAAGCAACTGAAGCAGCACCTCAACAAGCAGTTTCAACAGCAGCTTCTAATGTTGAAGAGGCAACGGAGGCAGCTGCCACAACAGCCAATGCTGATGAGCCAGTAGTTTCCACAGAAGCACCAGTAATACAAACAGTAGCATCAACAGAAGCAGAAGCAACAACAGATGCAGCAGCAGCAAGAGAAGCAGCAACAGTAGCAGTAGCCACAGAGGCTGCCAACACTGAAGCCCCTTCACAGGTTGAAACACAGGAAGCAGTTACTGACACAGTAACAGAAAGTCAAGACATACCATTGGATGAGATGGAGGTGGAGGAGCAAGAAGGTTAGATACGCACTCAAAGACATACACAGTGTAAGCAGCTGTTCACACAATGTCCAGCATTCATCTGCACTGTTTTTATTTTCAATGTAAACGTGTTAGACGGACATCTTTGACCATCTTGCTGTTTTTTCAGTGCCTCGCACTATGAACATCACATTTTAAACCCCATAAGTTAAACTTTTAAAAGGAATAGTTTACCCAAAAATGAAAATTCTGTCACCATTTACTTACTCTTATGTTGTTCCAAACCCCTATGACTCTTCCATAGAACACATATATCCATAGAAGATGATAAGCAGAATATAAGCCTCAGTCACCATTGACTTTCATTGCATCTTTTGTCTATACAATGAAAGTGAATGGTCACTGAGGCTTACATTCTTCCTAACATCTTCCACAAAATAAAAAAGTCATACAGGTTTGTAACAACATGAAGGTGAGTAAATGATTTTGAATTTTTATTAACTATTCCAGTAACACTTTATAATAACTTTCATTAATAAATAATTTACAGACATTATATAATGCTTAACAGATCACAAATTAATGTATATTCAAAGAGTTAGAAATATGAGATAATGCACTTATTAATGTTAACTAATTAATTTAACTAGCATTGCATAATGCTTAACAGATCATTAGTTACTGTAAATTCAAATATTTACAGATTTATTAAGCTTTCATTCATATATGACTTTGCACTTTTTAACATCTATAAATGGTTTTAACAAATGTTATATAATGATTAACAGATTATTTGTTAATGTACATTTGAATGCTTAAAAATGTTTTAAACTTTTTCATAAATGATTTATAAATGAGCTCATGCACTTTGTTATACAACCCCTATTCCGAAAAGTCGGGACAGTGTGAAAAATGCTAATAAAAACAAAAAGGAGTGAT
Source organism: Myxocyprinus asiaticus (assembly GCF_019703515.2). NCBI lineage: Eukaryota > Metazoa > Chordata > Actinopteri > Cypriniformes > Catostomidae > Myxocyprinus > Myxocyprinus asiaticus. The sequence goes on from NC_059367.1 coordinate 21,762,950, forward strand.
TTGTAAATTATATTCACCCTTTGCTATATTGAAAGCACTACAACTACACATTATATGATGTTTTTTCTGTGTGAATTGAATTGTTTTTTGAAAATGTACAGTAATTTCAAATCAGATGATTGCAACACGCTCCAAAAAAGTTGAGACAGGGCAAATTAAGACTAATAACAATTTGACAAGTTCAAATAACAAGGTGATGTGAAACAGGAGATGTTAAACAGGTGAGGCAATCGTGTCATAGTATATAGGGAGCCTCCAAAAAACAGCCTAGTCCTTCAAGAGCAAGGATCATTCAAGACTTGTCAGTTTGCCAACAGATGCTTCAGCAAATAATCCAGCACTTTGAGAACAATGTTCCCCAAAGACTAATTGGAAGGATTTTGGGCATTTCACCCTCTACAGTGCACAATATAGTTAAAAGATTCAAGGAATCTGGTCAAATCTCGGTGCGTAAAAGGCTAGATGAAACCACTTCTGAATGCGCGTGATCTCTGATCCCTCAGACGTCATGGTCTTAAAAAACATCATTCATCTGTAATGGATATCATGAACATGGGCTTGGGATAATTTTAGTAAACCTTTGTTAGTCAACACCACTCGTCGCTGCATCCACAGATGCAAGTTAAAACTTACTATGCAAAGCAGAAGCCCTACATCAACACTGTCCAGAGGCACTGCAAACTTCTCTGGACTCTTTCTCATCTTTGATGGACAGTAGAACAGTGGAACTGTGTTTTTTTGGTCTGAAGAGTCCACATTTCAAAAAGTTTCTGAAAAACAAATTTGTCGTGTTATCCAGGCTAAATAGGAAAAGGGCCAAGCTGTTATTAGCATCAGGTCCAAAAGCAAGTGTCTGTATGGGCCAGGGGTATGTCAATACCTATGGTATGGGTAACTTGCACATCTGTGAGAACAGCATGAATGCAGACAGATATGTACACATTTTGGAGCAACATATACTGCCATCCAGCACCGTCTTTTCCAGGGACGTCCCTGCAAAATTCCACTTTCTAAACTTAACAAACTTGTGTCTTCAGTGCCTAAATGCTTAATAAGTGCTATTAGAAGAAATGGTGATGTTTCACAGTGGTAAACACTCGACAGTCCCAACTTTTTTGAAGCATGTTGCAATCATCTGATTTGAAATTACTGTACATAAAAAAAAAAAAAAAAAAATGAAATTCACAAAAACATCATATAATGTGCAGTTGTAGTGCTTTCAATATAGCAAAAGGTGAATATAATCACAACTTTTTGTTTTTATTAGCATTTTTCATACTGTCCCATCTTTTTCAGAATTGGGTTGTATAAAATTATGTATAAAGTAAAAAAAACAAAAAACAAAGGAAATTAAATAAATGTACACAAATAAATTTACACACACATTCCCTTTAAAACATATTTTCAAGCTTATGCACTTTTTTTTCAGAAATTATTAGTATTTTTCACCACTTCACACACTATTCATGTTCACAAATTATTCATTCATGTCCAGCTAATTAGTAACCAATGTCTGTATAAGCCACACATTTACTGTTTGTTTGTTAATGTAAACATGCATTTACTATTTACATATCTTTACAAATCAATCAAATCAATTTATTAATTATTTGTTCATATTTTTTACCCAATCTAAAGTTAAACTATTTATACATTGTAAATGTTTATAAAGGTTTACTAATGATTATTTAGTACATTTATGGGCATTGGATTTTGAGCTACACTAACAAAGTTTGTGTAAGGGATGGTTTGTTTGTTTGTTTGTTTGTTTTCCTCCTTTTGGAATGTCCAATTCCCACTACTTAGTAGGTCCTCGTGGTGGCACAGTTACTCACCTCAATCCGGGTGGCGGAGGACAAGTCTCACTTGCCTCCGCTTCTGAGACCGTCAATCCACACATCTTATCATGTGGCTCATTGTGCATGACACCGCGGAGACTCACATGTGGAGGCTCATACTACTCTCTGCGATCCACGCACAACTTACCGCACACCCCATTGAGAGCGAGAACCACTAATCGTGACCACGAGGAGGTTACTCCATGTGACTCTACCCTCCCTAGCAACCGGGCCAATTTGGTTGCTTAGGAGACCTGGCTGGAGTCACTCAGCACACCCTGGATTCGAACTCACGACTCCAGGGGTGGTTGTCAGGGTCAATTCTCGCTGAGCTACCCAGGCCCCCAAGGGATGGATTGTTAAATTTAGTTGTACTTGTTACCAGAGGTGGGGGCAAGTCACACATGTTGGAGTCACAAGCAAGTCTCAAGTCTTAACCATCAAGTCCGAGTCAAGTCTCAAGTCGCAGTGCAAACAAATCAAGCAAGTCAAGTCAAGTCCTGCTAAGTATCAAGTCAAGTCGAGTCAAGTCACAGTACCAAACAAAAATGTAAAGTTAATATTTGGGCTACATATTTATTTTTACCCCGAAAAGATGAACTTATATACATATCTTTACATACACGTATATGAATTATATACATATCTGTGCTACATTAATATCTGAAAATAAAATAATAATAAAATGAAACAAATAAAATTCAGTTACTTACACAACATGTTCAAAATCGCAACGAAAATCAAATCTACATTATTGTGTCTAAAATTGGTCGCATTTACAGAAAATAAGTTTTGCCAAGACTTTGTCACTAAGTTGTGAAGGATAGAGCTGCATAATAATCCCTCCATGGCTGAACACACACTCAACAAGATCATAAAAACATAATATCATAAAAGCTAAAAAAGTATGAAATATCATCCTTGAGTGAAACGCCGCTAATAAAAAACACAGTGTCATTAAAACTGTTAATATTGTTTTCCATCATTAAAAGAAACAAGTAAAAAGGCATATGTCAGCTAATTTCAAACGTTATTAAATGTGCTAAAAATACAAAACATGACATTAATCATGAATAATCATTTTGATTTACTGACAATCCTTAAAAAAAGAACAGTACTTTTGCACATTAATCTTTCTAGATATTAGTGAAATCTAGTATTAGTGAAATCTATCCATCATGAAATTATTTACTTACCTTTCCTTGTGGTTCTTGAAATGTTGGATGAAATTTGAGGTGGTGGTGGTCGTGTCCGATATCCTTGCGTTGCATATTGTGCATCTGGCAAATCTTTTTTTTATGGACACGGTCCAATTCGAAGTCTTTATAGCCAAAAGAGATTATTTTTGGAGGTCGATCGTCTGTCATGTTTGGCGCGTTTTGAGGTGGTTTCAGTGGTGCGTCGTGGCTAACAGTACATTTTTGCATATGAATTCATTAATGCCACAATAATAATTTTTTAAACAAACATTTCATTACTGTTTATAATAAAATATTGAAAATGAAAAACATTCAAATCATTACGAGACACTACGTTCACAGAAGTGACATGACAGTGCAAATGTACTTTAAACAACTTTTTGCAATCTTAACACACACACACACACACACACACACACACACACAATTATGTTCATACGTTTTAGCTTAGCGTTTATTTCTATTTCTTCTGCTACAAACTTACTTCAAACTTACTTCTCTGTCTGCTCGTATGAACGTAACACATAATCAGAAAGTGTTTCACCGCTGTTCAAATGCACTTTTAATCGCATCATTTATATGTAGAAATGTTTTACCCTTGTAAAATTTACCAAAATATACATTTCAGTTTAACTATTCAACACCCTCCCCGGCTGACGGCTAAACGTTACCTGTCAGACAGCAAGCGGGAACAGCCACGGATTTCCTTCCAATGCTTGTCATTGAGCTAGACCCCTCTGAATGTTTCCTTTTCTCCTGCGCTGTGGCAGTGGATCATTCGCTCCTGTTCAATCCGAGTGAGTGAAATGGCTGCTTTTATCCATAAAGCAATGCTTTCAAAATCTGGGAAATAAACCTATTTGATTAGTACAAGCGACAATTCAGTGCTTGCGAGTGATGAGATTGGTCAACGAGCGCAATGGCTGACTCCCCCGGTGAAGTACTACACTACCCACAATCCACCTGAAGCAAGGTCCTTCATGGATCCACCAATCAGAGATCACAGAATGACCGCCCGCTCCCAGGCGCGAAATTCGACCGCTGTCGATTCATTAAAATATTTGTGTAAAGGCGGTTTAAAGCATGGAGTTATAAAATACCTGGAGAGAGTTACCTGTTAGCATCCCCATTCATCTCTGAAAACATTGTTTAGCCTTGATAGTATAATTTTACATTAATATAAAAATAGCGTATTACAATATTTACAGTTATAAAACATTTTATGAAAAAATAAGTGGCATTTTATTTAAGTTCAATCACTTACATGAAAACTAATACAATATTTACAGTAATCGCCTCATAGACGCAGTATCTGAGCTGAAGCAGCGGGTGGCATTATTGCACTCCTACTGGCGCGTTTCACATGATTCTCGTGTGAATGGAAAACACCTGTACAAACGAAAAGCCACCCACCGCATCCTGTGTAAAAACCGCCTTAATACCGGTTTATTGCAAGACCTGCTGCTGAACCTGCTCGAAAATGCAAGATCCAGAAAACAACATGTTTGTTAGACAGAATCTGTATTGGTAAATATTTTTTTCAGGAAAAAAAAAACATTGATATATATACACCAATCAGCCACAACATTAAAACCACCTGCCAAATATTGTGTAAGTCCCCCTTGTGCTGCCAAAACAGCACCAACCCGCATCTCAGAATAGCATTCTGAGATGCTATTCTTCTCACCACAATTGTACAGAGCGGTTATTTGAGTTACCGTAGACTTTGTCAGTTCGAACCACTCTGGCCATTCTCTGTTCACCTCTTTCATTAACAAGGCGTTTCCGTCTGCAGAACTGCCACTCGCTGGATGTTTTTTGTTTTTGGCACCATTCGGAGTAAATTGTAGATACTGTTGTGTGTGAAAATCCCAGCAGATCAGCAGTTCAAAAATACTCAGACCAGCCCGTCTGGCACCAACAATCATACTACAGTCCAAATCACTGAGATCACATTTTTCCCCATTCAGATGGTTGATGTGAACATTAACTGAAGCTCCTGACCCGTATCTGCATGATTTTATACACACAGAGGTGGGTAGTAACGTGCTACATTTACTCCATTACATTTACTTGAGTAACTTTTTGATTTTTTTTGTTTTTTACTTTTAGAGTAGGTTTAAAAGTGGGTACTTTTTACTTTCACTCAAGTAAATTTCTAATGAATTTTTTTTACTTTTACTTCTTTACAATGGCCGGCATTCCTGTCGTTACATTACTGGGTTTAATTTTAATTAATGTGTAATTTATTGTGAGATTATTGAATGGGACTTTTACGAGAGCGGAAGTTCACACAGCTGAACGCGCTGTCATATACTGTCACTCAAGATCAATGCTGCAGCATCAAACTCTTCAAAGTGAAACACTTTCTTCACTCCGCACAGTGAAAAAAGAATAGTTTCATCATGCAGTGCCTCCATTTAACACCAAGACAAGCGGATATTTCAAGATTAAATCTCAGCTTCAATTTAAGGCAGCACATTGAGGTAAGTTTTGGTTCTAATGATAACACGAGCTTTTCTGTGTAATGTGATGGTCATTTTCAGGGTGATAATGTAACTGGGCTTTTATGACATCAGTTTTTAGGTGTACATTTTAAAATCAGTGCAGCAATATATCAGTGCGCTTTGTCTCACGTCCCACATGTCATGAGCAGTATTTACGCATTTACTGGAAACTATTGCAGGTACTTCGGGTGGATTAACTGTATAAATCCATGTAAACATCCAAGTTAAGTGTAAATGCCTTTTGCTCTGCCGTTCGCGTGATTGACAACTGGAGCACGAACAGACAGCATTTCTGCATGTGCACAGTGAGGGTATGGCGAAGAGAATGGCTGTGTCCGAAATCATTCACTCATTCTCTAATTCCTATATAGTGAATGCAGTTGGTGCACTACATCTCAGCAGTGAGTGAACGAAATGTGTGAGTGTCGGAGCTCTGGGGCTGTCGCAGAAACAACGTCACATATGCACTTTTAAAATACCTGGGCCTAAGTTGTTATTCTTATTAAATAATATATTAATACAATAAATCTTCATTCTGTTTGACATTTTTAATATATACTGTGTGTTAATATAAAGAGTAAACACATTTTATCAAATAAAGAGTACATTTTATAATGTATCTGTATGTTTTGCCTCTCTATATGTTATTATGTTCTTTTAATCAAGTAATGATTTGTCAAAAAGTATTTTAATACATTCAGCATGAAATAAAACACTGCAGTAGTGAATGAAGCAGTAAACTCCCAGCATGTACGTCTTCCCCGTGGTGGATTGTGGGCAATTAACCATTGTTATTTATAAATTAAATAATGTTAGTTGTAAATTAGAGTGCATTGTGTGTAAGAATGAGTGAACAGAAGTAAGGAACGAGTGGCTCACTCAGAATTCAGACACTTCTACAAAATGGCGGACACCCGAAATAGTGCACTATATAGTGTATATGGGCTGTTTCAGACACAGCGAGTGTTTTGTGACTGGGGTTGGTGCCCTACACAGGCTGTGTACTCTGCATTCAGAGAGCGGCGGTACTGCTGTACAGAACTAATGATCTAAATTCTTTCGATACTGAAAACTGTAACTACACTGAAATAAGAATCCACACAAGTCTTTAAAAGCTATGAAACAGTGAAAGTAGACATTAATAAAACATGATCTTGCTTTGGTTTAAATTTCAGCATTATATATAATGTCCCTGTGGGACATTTTCACATTTTCACTGTAATAATTACTAGAAATGTTTCCAAACCTCTCTTCTTATTGACAAATATATCCAAATCTGACAAGAGCCCTTAAAGGGATAATCCACCCAAAAATTTTAATTCTCATTATTTACTCACCCTCATGCCATCCTAGATGTGTATGACTTTCTTTCATCTGCTGAACTCAAATGAAGCTTTTTAGAAGAATTTCTCAGCTCTGTAGGTCTTCACAATGCAAGTGAATGGGTGGCAACATTTTAAAGCTAAACAAAATCACATAAGTCAGCATAAAAGTAATCCATAAGACTCCAGTGGTTCAATCAGTATCTTCAGAAGCAATGTGAATGGTGTGGATGAGAAACAGAGAAACAGATCACTTTCACATTCTTCTACTTGTGTTTTTGGTGTTTCACATGCTTCTCTGCATATCACCCCCTGCTGGGCAGGGAGAAGAATGTCTAGCACAAAATTACAAATATTGATCTGTTTCTCACCCACACCTATCATATCACTTCTGAAGATATGGATTTAACTACTGGAGTATTATGGATTACTTTTATGCTGCCTTTATGTGCTTTTAGGAGCATCAAGATTTTGGCCTACAGAGCTAAAATATTCTTCTAAAAATCTTAATTTGTGTTCTGCAGAAGAAAGGAAGTCATCCATATCTGGGATGGCATGAGCGTGAGTAAATGATGAGAGAATTTTAATTTTTGGGTGAACTATCCCTTTAAAGTGATAGCTCAGCCATAATTTAATATTCTGTCATCATTTCCCTACCCTCATGTTGTTCCAAACCCATGTGACCTTCTATATTCTGTGGAACACAAAAGATGTTAGACAGAATGTTAGGTACTGACAGTCTCAGTCACCATTCACTTTCAAAATATAGAGGGGAAAAAACACATTCACTGAAAGTAAATAGTGACTCAGGCAAACATTCTGTCTAATATCTCCTTATTGTGTTGCATGGAAGAAAGTCATACAGGTTTTGAAAAACATGATTGTGAATGATGACAGAATTTCCATTAATAATAATTCTGTAATACATGTTAAATGTGTATTATGTAATAGAATATAGGGGAGTTAACATCTATTATGTCATTTGTGAAAGTAACGAGTTACAGTACTTGAGTACTCTTTTAATTGGATACTTTCTTACTCTTACTCAAGTAATTATTTATGTTAGTACTTTTACTTCTACTGGAGTAATTCTTTTTTTTTTAAGTAATTGTACTTTTACTTGAGTACAATTTTTGGCTACTCTACACACCTCTGCACACGATTGGCTGATAACCTCAGATAACCGCTCTGTACAACTGTAGCGAGAAGAATAGCATCTCAGAATGCTATTCTGTGATGCGGGTTGGTGCTGATTTGGCAGTACAAGGTGGACCTACACAATATTAGGCAGGTGGTTTTAATGTTGTGGCTGATCGGTGTATCTATCTATCTATCTATCTATCTATCTATATTATATATATATATTCATTTGTGAAATACAGACTTGAGTCATGTTTTTCTCTTCTTCTTTTTTATCACAAATCTGTTATTAAGGCAGTAAACTGTTTTTCTATCAATGTAGGCTGCTCTTATTATGATGTGTTATTAATGTATGTATCAAGCCTACAACTAAATTTAACAAACCATCCCTTACGCAAACTTTGTTACTGTAGCTCAAAGTCCAATGCCCATAAATGTACTAAATAATCATTAGTAAACCTTTATAAACATTTACAATATATAAACAGTTTCATCTTTAGGTTGGGTACTGCAAAAATATGAACAAATAATTAATAAATGATTTGTAAAGATGTGTAAATAGTAAAAGCATGTTTACATACATTAACAAACAAACAGTAAATGTGAAGTTTTTACAGATGTTTGTTACTAGCTGGACATTATTGAACAATTTGTAAACTAGTAATTATACTAGTAATTTCTGAAAACATTTGTAAATATAAAAAAGTGCATGAGCTCATTTATAAATAATTTATGAAAATGTTTAATAACCATTGTAAGCATTCAAATTTACATTAACAAATGATCTGTTAATCATTATGAATCATTTGTTAAAAAACATTTATCGATGTTAGAAAGTGCAAAGCCATATATGAAAGTTTAATAACATTTCTAAACATTTTAATTTGCATTATATAGGCTAATGCTTAACAGATCATTGTTAGTTAATGTTAGTTGAATTCATTAGTAAACAGTAACAAGCACATTATCTCATATTTCTAACTATCTGAATACACATTTACTAATGATCTGTTAAACATTATTTAATGTTTGTAAATGATTTATTAATTAAAGTTATTATAAAGTATTACCACCATTCCTTTAAAAATGTGTATCGAGACCCCTATGTTCTCTTCAATTTCTCTGTGCTGTATCTAGCTGTTTTAGAATACAAGGACTGTGTGAACAGAATGTAATCATTGCAAACGTAAGCGAGCATGTGTGTGAGAATGAGAGTTTACTGACATGATATCTTGTGTTCTTCCTCTCTCCAGTTATGAGCACGGGACAGTTGGTGGGGATTGTAATCGGTGCATTGATTGCAGTGATTTTTGTCATTGCTGTAATCATCTTGGTGGTCAGGAGAATGGGCCAGTACTCGTAAGTATTGTTATTCTCTTTCTCTGCAATTATGAGCAGTCCCAGAACAGTTTCCTTACTGATAATTCTGAGTGTGACACTATGTGCTTGATGGTGCCTGCTTTTGGAATGTGTTTTCTGAATAAATATCTGGGGTGAAATGAGTTTTTGCATGTGAACAGAAACAATGGTTTTCTATGTTTTAGGACTGCAAAGAAACGAAAGCCTCAAAAACAAGAGGGCATCATGATCTCTGTAATCTTCTTATTGTTGCATTGATAATCCCTATTAATCAGTGTAACCCAGTAGCTAATATTTATTATTTAAATGTATTGTAGCTTGACAAAACTATGTTGCTCCTCCATGCTCTGCTAGTAATCGTAATGATTGGAAACAAACCACTGCTCAACTGTATCTAGGATCACAATGTTTAACAGGGAAATTATGTCATAATGGAATCCTGTAACAGCAGAACAGAATGTTTAGCTCTAGAATCAACAAGTGAAGCAGTCACTATGGTTACCACCCAACTCCCATTCAGTGTCTCCCTCCTGACCATCTGAGAAATTGTAACGTTACAGATTGAATTTTTGTACAAATTGTAAAATTTACAGTTTTAAAATGGAGTGGCAACACAGTGCTGTTCATGCTATATTAATTAGTTGTTTCCTTGGTACTAATATGGTGTCGCCCCCCCAAAAAACAAAAAAATAGGGCCAAAATAACCCATGAAAAAAATAAAAAAATAAAAATAATAATAATAATAATATATATATATATATGTTGTTGTTTTTTTAAGAAAACATTTTCCAGGTTTACAATTTTGTAATACACTGCAAAATAAATAAATAAATAATGTCTTACTGTACATTTTTGTCTTGTTTTCCAGTATAAATATCTAAACATTCTTAAACTATACTGAACAAAAATATAAACGCAACATGCAACAATTTCAAAGATTTTACTGAGTTACAGTTCATTTAAGGAAATCAGTCAATTGAAATAAATTCATTACGCCCTAATCTAATCTAATCAATGTGTATGGAAAATGTCTGGGATATTTTATTTCAGCTCATGAAACATGGGTCCAACACTTTACATGTTGCGTTTATATTTTTGTTCAGTGTAGATTAATTTAGCAAGATTTTTGAATTCAAAGGGAAAACAAGTTTATTTTTCTTACCCCATTGGCAACTAGTTTTTTTTTGTATTTATTTTTTTTCTTATAAATCCAACTAAATTTTGTTTGATTTCTCTCAAAACAAGACTTAATGTCTTATGTCATTCTCATTCTCAAGTAATTTTCCCTTAATTTAAGGATGTTTAGATATTAATACTGAAAAAAAAAAAAGAAAAAGACAAAATACAAATACAAATAAGAAAATGATACTATGCAGTGTTGCACCAAATTGTTAACCTGGAACCATTTTTAGAAATTTTGAATGTCATGTTCTACCATTCTAGCATTTAAATTTAAAATTATTTTTTGCAGTGTATTAGTAGCCTAATTTTAATGCATAACTCATAAATGCACATTTTATTTTTGAAAACCTATTAACATTTGTTACTTGTTTCTTGAATTATACAGTTATTCATGCATTTCCCTTCTTGTGTTAGAAACAGTCTTGTGTCTGCTGTTGATTAATTTCTTTCTTTCTTTCAATTAGCCCCTAAGAAGAAAGCCGGCACGACAGGAAGAAAAGAAAAATAAATTCTGGAAGATCTGAACTTTTGTTCTGATGTTAAAAAACAATGATAGCAGCACTCTAACCATCCATGACTATAAGGGGAGTGGGAGAGAGCTCCCATTCACTTTCCAATTGAAAAGGGTGCCCTGCCCAACCCACCCACAGCCTCCCCATTTACCGCCATCTACAGTGCCCACAACTCCCCTTATTTCACTTATTTATTTAGCTTATTTAGCAATGGTGGGAAATTAAATGCATAATAATGAACAGGAGATGGCTCACTAACTCTGAGTTTGAGAAGGTACTAAAAAACAAATACAAACACATAGAGCTGCACATGCTAGCAAAAGCTTGTTTATTTTTTATCTAAATTCCATTGAGTGTAAATATCATACAAAGAAACTGCACAATGTCTTTATCTGTCACAATATTTAAGTATGGATCAGATTTTAGATTTATCTCAATTGTTTTTCCCTACAGAGGTGTCCTATAGAAGTATGATGCGTTATGTACAGTTTATGAACTGTTATAAGCAGATGCTAAAGACACATTCTATTCATGGTCTTGGAATAGACTCCTTTCTCAAATTGTCTAATTTGCTAGTCTAGTAGCAGCCTTAAAGGGGTCATGACATACTATTTTTTTTATAATTTGATTATCTTCCCCAAGGTCCACTTATAATGTAAATAGTCATAATTTAGTCATATATAATAATTTTCCACCCTGTCTCTGGCCCTCTGTCTGAAACGCTCGGTTTTAAGCTGCCTGGTCCTTTAAGACTTCAGTGTAAACACCCACTGTTTTGATTGGCTAAAATCTTGCAGCCCTTCCAATACAGCCCTATTTGAAACTCAATCCGAAGAAAATGAACAAACTCCACACAACATTATAAAAACTAAATTTCAGGGTTAATGTAAAATTTCATCTGAATATATAAAACAGTTCACACAAGCATAAACTATGAAACAGTTGTGAAATCTGAAACATTTGTGAAAGGAATTGGTTACTTACGGTTTTGTGGTCCATTAGTCCTATTTTAACTGTCCCATCTTTCATAGGCCATCTGAATACGCAAACGTAATGCAATCCATGGTGATGTTTGGTGCTTCAACCGGCTTCAACAAGCTAAAGCAGAGACGCTGGTCTTCACCAGAGCGACATTTCTCATTTTCCCGGTTAGTTTGCGCACAGAATGGCATGTGTTTCTCCCAGTCAGTAGCAGCAGAATGAGATGCGTTTTTAAAAGGTGCACTTGTACCACTCTTAAAACGCGGCGCACATAGTCAATGTTGTGTGGAATCACATCAATACGATCAAAGACATACATCTTGTGCATGTTTACAAAAGACCACAAAAACAAAAAGCACAGATGGGAGCAAAAACAGTCCAGGAAGCCTACAAAACAGAACAACAGCAAGACTTGACATTGTGTCTTTTAAAAACGGCACGAGATGCATGATAACGGTTAAAGCATTTCTACATTTTTATGTAGAAAAACATTTAAATCCAGATAGGTGTCCTGTGTAAGTCCACTTTGGTGTAGATGTATCTCGCATGACTGGCCAATCTCTCTCTTCTTCACCTGTGTGACTGACTGAGCACCAGTGGGTGGGGCCAAGGGTGCAATGACGAAAAATAGGTGTTGATGTCTTGATGAAGAGGCAGTCATATGCAGATGTATTTGGTCCTTGTGACGTCACAAGTTCCACAAATTCCAAATGAGTCATTTTTGCAGCTTAGTTTAAATAAACGCTCTTTTTCTATTAAGGAGAACATTTTCAGTTCTAAAACTACACAGAATGTTTTTATAGTAAATTGACCTCTTATATGTCAAAAGATCAAGGAAAATTGTATTCCTCATGTCATGACCCCTTTAACAATGATCCCTAAAACATATTAGTTAGGGTATCAACACAGTAAGGGCACCCATGTAGGTTTTTAATTGACTCTTTTGAAGTGAATTAATACATAACTTGACTGTGTTGTTCCTAACTGTCACCCATTCCAAAAGTGGCATCACTTCCTTAGGAACACATCATTCAGTGTTCCCATCAGCTTAGCTCCAGCACAAAGCTGCTGTTGGCATCTATCACAAAAATCTTGTTGTTTCTCACCCTTAATTACATTATTTTAACAGCATACAGACATTCTGTATCAAAAAGCTTCACACATCTTGCATGGTATAGTTGTTTGTATTTTGTTTGTGTCAGTGAAGGGGATCCAAACGCTTTTCAGGCTGACGTTTATTGTGTTTCTTACTGATGTTTTGCTATAAGAGGTCAGTAATAAGTGCACTGAATGATAAAAAAATAAATGTTTAATATTGAGAAGGGGCTTTGGACACTGCAACTCTTTGCTACGATATTTTTCTTTTTTAATTTCTGTTGTTTTTGCCAGATTTCGCTTTATAATCCATTACTCCATGTTCTCACTTTCCGTTCGATGTCAAAGTCCTCTTAAAACAGAGTGTTTGTCTGTGTTTGTGGGATATTTTTTGTGATTAATGTTCTTTCTGTTTCAATAAAAAAAAAAGAATTATTTTAGAAGTTGTATTGCCATATTGTGTTGTTGTGTTACAGTGGATTCCAGATAACATTGTTTATGTTTATCTGTGTTTAATTTTCAGCCCCTTTCACTCTGCATTCCAGCTCTTCAAACACACACCCACACATTCCTTCTCTCTTTCGTATCCCTGTAGTTATAAAGATGCTAAAAAACAGGTTAGAGACAGAAAGAGATAAACAGAGTAAACTGATAAAGTAATCATATTAATATGTTTTTAAATGGCCTCAAAAACTATTTGGACTCTGAAGTCACACATAAAAATGCATCAGTTTCTTTACATTCGATAATAAATATCAAATCAAGTGGCATTTATTGCGAAAAAATAGCACAGACACACTTTTCAGTGTGTATATGTACAGTATACTAATCCAGTATATCATGGAACAATTTCTGTTTTCATATGTGTTCTGAATTATAAGGCCAGTAGCTAAACTCTAGACCCAAGATACCTATGTACATGAATGCAGAGGGATGTAAACATTTTGAATTAAAAGATATATTCTTCTCTCATCCTCTCCTTCCATATTGTGTGTGTGTGTGTTTATGTTTCTGTGGGTGTGCATATGTCTGTGTGTTTGAATGTGGTTTTAGGCAGTAGCCCAGCCACTCTCTCTCCAGCAATGAACAATGAACTCTTTTAATGGGAGACCCACTCTGACGTCCTGTTCAGCCTGAGCTCTATAACACTAGTGTGTTTGAGTGTATGTGTTTGTGATACAATGAATCCTGTACATTCTTAATGAGAGGGAAACTTCCTGACCAGTTAAGGCCTACATGTACACACACATGCACACTCACATGAATAAAGGTACTTACCAGAAATCATTGCCAGACTCAAATCAATGGATGGGCATGGCACAAACAGAAATATACACAACATTCTGAGAATATACTAAAATGAAAAAATATACACATTCTTATAAATTCTTGCTAACATAGCACACATACATGCACATAAGATGTCACCCCTCCATCTGTACATGCACCACATGAAATATACGTGAACCACAGAGGAATCTGAGTGTTTGAGAGTGTGTGTTATTGGGAGGAGGACTAATATAGTCATACAGCAGCCTCATGTTTAATTCAGAACCAAAAGATGCACACAGTCTCTCAGCGTTTCACTCCCCTGGCCCTGAGAAAAATTTACTCTCAGTGCTGCCCACTCAGTGTGATATATTTCTGGGGGAGGGTACACAGTACCACTGAGAGACTGGACTGATTTGATCCTCTGAGAGTTAAACTCTCTGCCTGCACCTCACATAACACTACAGTCATGTCTTGTATTCATTTATCACGTGTATTTGACTTTTAAATGAAAAAAAAATAACATTTTAGAACAGTGTTGTGAGATTATATTTTTGGTGCAAATATTTTTTGATGGTTATTGTGAGGCTCTCCAAAGTCCTTTTTAGTAAAGATTACAGAAAATGCTAGTGGTAAAGCTGCATATAGACAAAATCTCAGTTACACATATCTTCACCAATGGTCAAGATTTTGTTTAACATTAATTTAACATATCCATTATTCGCACACAAACAATCCACAGCTCAAACTCACACACAAGGGTCAAAATGTAAGAGACTTTCCCCTCTCACATGTACACTCACTGAGCACTTTATTAGGAACACTATGGTCCTAATAAAGTGCCAAATGAGGTCTTCTGCTGTTGTAGTCCATTCGCCTCAGGAATTAACGTGTGAGAGACATTCTGAGATGCTTTTCTGCTCACTACAATTGTACAGAGTGGTTACCTGAGTTACTGTAGCTTTTGTGTCAACTCGAACCAGTCTGGCCATTCTCCATTGACCTCTCTCATCAACAAGGTGTTTTCACCCACAGAACTGTCGCTCACTGGATGTTTTTTGTTTTTGGCACCATTCTGAGTAAACTCTAGAGACTGTTGTGCATGAACATCCCAGCAGATCAGTAGTTGCAGTAATACT
Source organism: Myxocyprinus asiaticus (assembly GCF_019703515.2). Taxonomy (NCBI): domain Eukaryota; kingdom Metazoa; phylum Chordata; class Actinopteri; order Cypriniformes; family Catostomidae; genus Myxocyprinus; species Myxocyprinus asiaticus. The sequence goes on from NC_059367.1 coordinate 21,778,493, forward strand.
CAAACCAGCCCATCTGGCACTAACAATCATGCCACGGTCGAAATCACTGAGATCACATTTTTTCCCCATTCTAATGGTTGATGTGAATATTAACTGAAGCTCCTGACCCGCATCTGAATGATTATTTGCATTGTACTGCTGCCACACGATTGGCTGATTCTATAATCGCATGAATAAGTAGGTGTACAGGTGTTCCTAATAAAGTGCTCAGTGAGTGTATACAACCATGTGCTAATGTATATAAGTGAGTGAATATGGAAACAGTGTAAGCTGTACATTTTTAAGACACCAGGAACAATATCTACATGTGTTGTTTTTCACAGCTTTTCCTTGTTTTATATTCGTGTGTGTTGTAATGTTAACTAAATGTACAGTACATGAGAAGCTGATGTCATATGTCAGGCTGACATTTGGTATGAGCAGATAGCTGAGCCTTGGGGGGGGGGGGGGGGGGTGTAAGAGTTTCTCTTTCTCTCTCTCTTTTGTGTTAAGCAGTCCGTTGTGTCACACGGATGGAACATGCATTGTGTATGTGTGACACTGATTGCATCTCAGAAATGCCTATTGTTCACTATGTATGTGTGTGTGTGTGTGTGTGTGTGTGTGTGTGTGTGTGTGTGTGTGTGTGTTAATGGTCTGTTTTCCTCCATACATCCTTGAGTCGTTGGTTCAAACATACACTACGTCATGTAAATTGAGGTTCTGTGCTGTGTTCTTCTTTCTCAGCACAGAAATAAAATATATTGGTGACTTTGAGGAGGTTAGAAGTAAGGATGGGTGTTTGAGACTGTAAAGATCATCAAAAGATCAAGCTTTTAATTGGTACCCCAAAGGATTGCAGACTGATCACACTGTGAATTTGGCAACAGTAGGTCGAACAATTTTCAGCTGAAATTGGTCTGTGCACCGAAATTAGAATCACTGCCCCCAGTGGCTGAAACGGGAAGTGTTGTTAAATGTATGGGCACATGTGAGCTCCAGATTCCGAGTGAAATGTCCACAGAGTGGCACCAAAAGTGAGTTGTATTTTCAGCTGTAAATGATGTAATACAGTAAACAAGAATGCATATTTTATTAACTCTACTGCTAACCCAAACCTAACCCTAACCATGAGTGGTTGCATTTTTCAAGCAAAAATGCAACCTCCAAATCACACTCACCATTGTTAATGTGAACGCAATTACTTCCTGGTTTCCATGGGTCACCAGAACCGTGTCTCTGAGGTTGCTCGCACAACATGCAATCAGTAGCCCTCAAGAGTAAAATGTTCACACATAAATTAATGCAAAAATGTCTGATGGAGGATGGTGCCTCACAGTAATTCGGCTGAGTAAGGTTGATTTCAGGGTACATGAACTTTCAAAGTAAAATGTCGATTTTGCATGTGATCATGTTGAGGACTGATGGGTAATTATGAGGTTTATCACTTCTTTTGGTTTATCATATTCATTCCTTTCCCTAGTTCCCAACGATGTGGATTAGCATACAGTATTGTGAATGTGAATTTGGACACTCACAAGGGCCTTTATCCTCTAACACTGGCCACTGATGACACAATTACCTGTGACATGATTACAATGTGCACAACGTTGCTGTATAACATGCCAAAAAATATATCCTTCTGGAATCATTTGTTTTGCTTATTGTGCATGTTTACTCTAGCTGCTTGCCCTCCATTCATGACAGCTTGAGAGAGCTGAGACAACTTTAGTTGAGACAACTAAATAAGACATATTTCCGGTAAGCGAATATAGTGAGCAGTCAATACCCGCTGGTTTTTATAATGCATTCTGGGAATTTCTAGGGAGCAAAAGTTTCAGTGCTAAATTAAGGAACTCTTTTATGTCCTTTTTTAAACTCTTTTATGGCCCTTTTATGTGGTCCCAAGGACTTTTGTCTCCTAAGTTTAAAAACCGCATAAACAGCATACAGAGCTTATGGATGATCAGGAGAGCGGGCAGAACTTTCTGTATGTGGCACTCTGAAATAAAGTTAAAGGAATACTTCACTCAAAAATCAAAATTCAGTTATCGTTTACTTACCCTCATGCTGTTTCAAACCTGTACAACTTTCTTGCTTCAGTGGAACACAAAATTAGATGTTAGGCAGAATGCTCAAATTGCTCTTTTCCATACAATGACAGTGAATGGAGACAGACACTAGCCCCTTTCACACATACAGCCTTTTCCAGAAAATGTACTACAAAAGCAGTGCTGGGTAGTAACTGATCAGATAACAAAAACTTATAGTTCTTATAATCAGATTAAATTACATTTTAATTTTACATTACATACTTAAGTAAAAGTACAGATACCACACAAATGTATTACTTAAGTAAAAGTCATCCATTAAAATACTACTTAAGAAAAAGTAAAAAGTACCTGGTTTTAAAAATACTTAAGTATCAAAAAGTAAAAATACTGCTAAATCAAATCATCTATAAAAATGTGACCAGTTCATGTTGTTATTTTTAAAGCCTAATAATTGTGTCTCTTACAGGTAATATTGAATACAATAAGTGATAGTTCAGTGTAAGTAAAGCTTAGTCACTGGTGGATAAGGACAGGGCATTTTATTCCAAAATAAGCTTATAGTCCATGGAAACAAACATGAACAGCATATAATTAATTCAAATAATAATATCAATCATTTTTATAATGAATAAGTTTAAAATATGTACTTAATGTGTCCCTGAGCAATTTCGAGTTGAAGCTATCCTTTTTAAAAAAGATTACTACACTAAAAGCTATTAACAAAAGGGCCTAACTACACTGAAGTATTATCTTTATTCAAATATATATATATATATATATATATATATATATATATATATATATATATATATATATATATAACTATCAGTATTATACAGCATTTTAAGAGATAATGTAAACACACCCATATAAATAAGTGAGTTGAAAACAGCAGCATTTAACTAAATATTCAGCAACTAATAAGTAGTAGGTAGAAGTAAAAACAGGATATTCGGTGTGAAACTCAAATGAGTGAAACTCATCCTTTAATATGGTTCATGTAAATTAATCCTCCGAACAAACTGATTAACTAAAATGAATCAAACTTCCCAATGCTTCATATGAGAGGGAGAGAAGAGAACGGTTTTGGAGAGCTTCATGCACATGAATCGTTCAAACGATTTACCAGAGCTGGTTTGATCAGTCTTCTTGAACAACAAGCAAGGGCGTTGATTTGGCTTGAACATTGGGGGGTCACAGTGTGAAGAATTTTTCCATTGATCATGGTATACATATTGGGGAGTGGGGGGTGGTTTGTACTTGCTTGTTTTTATTATTGGGGGTGTTACCTCCCCCCATCCCCCCTGGAATCTACGCTCCTGACAAAATGTACCAAGTGTTCATATAGGTAAATGCATCAGGAAAATGTTCAAATTCTGGGACATTTGGGGAATGGAATTTTATTTTTCCAGGACAGATGGCCAGGGAAGTCATGATGGATGGGTGCATCTCAACATGAGCACTCTTTACAGCAGACGCAGACATAAGCACACATCATGTGAGAGTTTAAAAGCAGCACCTACTGTCATTATTCCACAGCATCTTATAAGAGTCCTCCATAGTTTCAATATCCCTCATATTCTGTGGCTTATCCACCTATTACATGTCCGACATAATCATACAGGCTCATTGAACCAAGTATAAACTTGTTTTGCCGATATTTTAGAAAAGAACCCACATACTTTCTTCACTGTGAAATATTACTTTATAATAACTTTTAACATTAAACATTAACATTAAAAGACATTATTACATTCTATAAAGCTTAAAAGATTATTAAAACTGCAGCGCTGCCTATTTCCACCATTGAAATCTGCTGCTTGAAAGAACCCCGAAGCACGGTTTCCTGCGGTGTGACGTCAGAGTAATTTCATCTATTCTTTTCTGACCGCAAACAAATAGGATCGCGTTCGACACATGCGCACTTCAACTGCTTTGTGACTCTTTTAGTATGGTTAATGGCCAGCGCATGTGCAGACGACGCGCACAGAGAGGACCGCGTTCACGGGTCAAGAAAATCTAGGCGGCACGCGGCTGTGCTGATGACGCAATTTGCGTCACACATACTGTGCGTGGAGGAATCCGCAATGCGCACACCCGAAGTATACTTTGGCCTTAAGTATATCATTCACTTGTTGCTGTGTGTTGTTTTGAAGAGACACTCTTACAGTAGATCAAGGCCCCTTACATCATTGTGGACATGTCATAAAAGATGCAGTTCTTAGTACAGTGTACTGTTACTCATGAGCTGTCACGAGTGAGTCAGTGTACTGTTGACCTAACAATTGTTGCGACCAGATCATCGGCGATAAAACTATAACAATCAAGAAAAAAACATATTTCCAGCATATCTGATGTATTATACTTACTGCTATTCTGCAGAATACATAAGAAACATTCATTTCACCCACTCACTCAAACCTTCAGCACAGTGACACACATGCTTACATCAGCAGTGCATCAGTTTTCAGCATGTCGGACATGTCCACAAAAAGACTCAGTTCAGTGTACTGTTGACTCGAGAACTGTTGAGACCAACACAGTGTACTGTTGACACGAGAACTGTTGCGATCGGTGTGTTCAGTTCGATCTGCGAGCTCATTTGTCACTCATCCCTGTAACAAACCCCTGGACTGTTGCCATATCGGTGCTCGTTATGGTTGGCAATGCTCGTTAAGTGTGAGTAGTTCAGCGATGTGATCTGAGCCAGTCTTGAGTGGTCACAGTCGCTGCAATATTTTCAAGCATGTTTGATATTATTGGCACATAATCTTGTATGAGCAATGCAGTGATAATGGCGCACTGCTCCACCCAATCACATTTTATTATGCATCTTTGGGCCGGAATGGAAAGCCACAAATTTAAACACCTAATTGTGTTTTATTGTTATAAACTAAGAAGAATGAATTTAACAAATAAATATATGGTCTGAGGGGCCTGGGTAGCTCAGCGAGTATTGACGCTGACTACCACCCCTGGAGTCGCGAGTTCGAATCCAGGGTGTACTGAGTGACTCCAGCCAGGTCTCCTAAGCAACCAAATTGGCCCAGTTGCTAGGGAGGGTAGAGTCACATGGGGTAACCTCCTCGTGGTCGCGATTAGTGGTTCTCGCTCTCAATGGGGTGCGTGGTAAGTTGTGCGTGGATCATGGAGAAAAGCATGAGCCTCCACATGCTGGGAGTCTCCGCAGTGTCAAGCACAACGAGCCACGTGATAAATGCGTGGATTGACATCTCAGAAGCGGAGGTAACTGCCACCTGAATTGAGGAGAGTAACCACGCCACCACGAGGACCTACTAAGTAGTGGGAATTGGGCATTCCAAATTGGGAGAAAAGGGGATAAAAAATAAAAAAATATGGTCTAAACACTACACTTGACATTGTGCTGTGTTTTATTTACCTCCAACATTTTTCCCCAAAACAGACATAGGTAGTCTGCACATGTCTTCCCAATCATTATTTTTTGCCATTTTTTCATCTGTTTTTCAGACAAATTAGTAAACAGACAACTTTTGAGCAGTGAGCGGATCGAGACCCTCTGGAAAAAATCTTCTGATCAGTCTAATTTCCTCGCATGAAATTATGAGAATACGATTTTTTTTGCTGTTGGCTGTGGAAGATCTTGTCATTTGTGCACCTCATCTGGGATCTGTCATGTAGTATGTGCACTGCTATGACAAGATGACACATGACAAGTAACCTTACTGTGTAATGTGGGCAGTACAGTGATTCAGGTAGTCTGACAGTAGTGTAGTGAGAGCGCAGCTTAAGGAGCATTATTAAAGTATACGATACGGGTCCAGTACACAAAACATTGACTTTAGTGTGTTCAAATAGCTTATTAACCTTGTCTGTGTAAAGTTATCCAGTATTAAAACTTTGTTGCCTTGACAAAAGGAGCGCTGTTAAACTTTGTAGGCCTAAATCCTGGTAACTTCCGCACTGTGTAAAGAAAAGTAAAAGAGAGTTGACACGACTGTAACGAACTGGCCATGGAGACGGTGTTAGGATCCATGTGCAGGAAGTTTATTAAAAGAGACAAGCAAACAATCCAAAACAGCAGGCAGAGAAACAGTCGAAAAGCAGGCAGATAAATCCAATAAACCAAATAGACAGTCCAACCAGGCAAACAAAACAAAGTGTTATCCAAAAAGCAGTAAATCCAGAAAAGCAGGCAATGGTCATAACATGAATCAATAAACAGTGGCAAATGGAAAACGCTCGGCAAGGCAGTGTAAACTGGCAATACTTTGCAATGAACAATGGAACTGCATGGCTATATATACATATGGTAAACAGGAAATGAGCAGTGAAGAAATGGGTGATAATCAGTATTCGGGAGAGGGCTCCCTCTGGTGGTTGGTAGGATGGGTAACAACCTCAGATGTTACAGAACCCCCCCTCTACGAACAACTGCTGGTGTTCTTCTGCTGGGATGTCCCCTTGGTCGTGGTGCTGGACGATTAGGATGAGCTTGGTGGAACTCTTGGATCAGGGACGGGTCCAGCATGTCCTTGGCAGCTACCCACGATCTCTCCTCTGGTCCGTAGCCTTCCCAGTCCACCAAGTATTGCATCTGGCTCCCCGTCGCCTTGAGTCCATGATCGCTCTGACCATATACGCAGGTGCTCCATCAACCTCCAATTGAGGCGGAGGCTCGGGATTCATGATTCCAGCGCCAGACACTGGGTGGTCTGGTTTCAGCAAGGACACATGGAAGGAGAGATGCGGTAGTTAGCAGGAAGATCTAATCGGTAAGTAACTGGGTTTATTTGACGGATAATTCTGAATGGACCCACATACCTTGGACTGAGCTTCCTGCAGGGTAGCTGCAGCTTGAGATAGTTTTATTTATATAGTGCCTTTCCACAAGCTCAAGGACACTTCACACTCCATAAACATTTAACAGGATAAAGTACATTAATATACATTTCAACAGAAGTAACAATTTCAATTTCAAAAGGGGAAATAAAACATCAATCAGTAATGGACAGATAATGTGCTGAGAAAAGATTTTAAGCTGAGATTTAAAGATAGAAATAGAGGAGATGTCACGGAGGCTCTGAGGTAGTGAGTTCCACAGTTTAGCTGCAACTACACTGAAGGATCTCCCACCAAAAGTGGATAGACAAAATCTAGGGACAGACAACAATTTGGAATCAGAAAAAGGAAGAGTGCATGCTGGTGTGTATGGATGCAGCAGATCACATATATAATAAGGTGCCAGATCATTGAGAGCTTTGTATGTCAGGAGAAGAATTTTAAACTTAATACGGCATGAGACAGGCAGCCAGTGAAGACTAAACAAGACGGGAGTAATGTGTGCAGAACGCTTGGTGTTAGTGAGAACTCTAGCTGCAGAGTTTTGGATGTATTGTAATCGGGCAATAGTTTTAGCTGGTAGGCCAGTAAAGAGGCAGTTACAGTAGTTGAGATGTGATGATATGAAGGCATGAACTAGTGATTCTGCATCCTTCAAACTGAGAATGGGGTCAAGTCGTGCAATGTGATGTAGATGGAAGAAAGCAGTTTTAGTGATGTTCTAATGTGGGCTTCAAAAAGTAAGAGATGGATCGAAAGTGATTCCCAGATTCTTAATGGTTTTAGAGGGTTTGGTCAGATTTCCATCAATATTGACACAAATGTGTTTGTGGCCCAGAAATCATAATCTCAGTTTTGTCAGCATTGAATTTGAGGAAATTACTGTTTAACCAAATTTTTACATCACTGATACAGGCAGTTAATGAGCTGATGGCATGTGTTTCATCAAAACGTGCAGATGTATAAATCTGGTTGTTTAGAATAGTGTTACTATCAGAAATAATTAATAATTATTTCTTTAGTTATTAATTAATATTTAAATTAATTAATTGAATCTAACTCATTAAAACCTCATATGGGGCTCCAGTAAATGTAGTGTGCTACGTTTAGGAGCAGGTTTGGTTATTAGCAATAAATAATAATTATCAAAGACAATTATTAATTATTAAAATCAATAGAACATTGATGAGGATCAATGTTAGCTTTTTCTAATCCTTTAAATCAACAATTATCAAAGATAATCATTAATTGTTAACACTGATGAAACATTAATTAAAATTAACCCTAGCTTATTGATCATTCAAATGCAACAATCAAAGATAATTATCAATTACCAAAAATCAATAGAATATTAATAAGGATTAACATTGACGGGGCACCACCCTGGAATCAGGGACTAACAACCAGATAGTAAAACAGTCTCAATATTAGATTGTTTTCTTAGGAAAATCGACATCCGAAGAATATCAATTTTCGGAAAAAAAAAAAACAATGAATGAAGGCTTGAATCCGAGCACTGACATCCCGTCAGCATGACACAGGTGTATGCAAAACAAACCAAAACACTTCTCTTTGTAATATAACAAAGTTTATTTATGCAGTAATATAAATTAATAATTAATACAATGCAGTCAATAAACTTCCAACTTCCAACTACAAACCAAACAGTGATATGATTAGATATGGAAACTAAAATAATCCTTTAACACATAAGGTGTGTGTGTGTGTGTGTGTGTGTGTGTGGTTAGTACGAGAGAGAGAGAGAGAAGTGACGGCCCTAAAGCCGATTTCGCAATCGTGGGAGAGAAAGCAGCTGTTAGTTTATCGCTCAGAGACGTGGTGGACGGCTCGTAAAAGTCCCATGTTCTTTGACTCTTTAATGGATTAACTCAGTTTGCCGGTCTCACCCGCGATGGCGAAAATGCACAACAGTCCAATTTGGTTGGATCACAATACAGCAAAACAAATTTGTGATAATTAATACCCTGAGTATTAATAATGAGCGGACATGGCGGTCCGTAAACTGTACAAGCAAAAACCTTGAAACACAAGAATAACACACTATAATATTCTATCTCTGCCCAGACGTAAACCTCTTACTTGAATCGCATGAGGACACAGGTAGAATGTGTGTTCCTCCGTCCTTTATCTCCGACCCGGTTCCTTGAGGCTCGGGTGATGACAGGAGGCTGTTTCCTCGCTCTGTCGGCGGGCGTATGGCTGACTGCTTCTCGGCGGGCTGGCGGAGAAATCAGAAATGTCGACTTGATTGAAGATGGAAGAGAAATCTTTTATCTCTTCACTTCTGCAGGCAAACGGATGAAGATGCGGATTGCATGTTGAACACAGAGTAATCTCAACTCGTCCAGCGAGATGGAGATTGTATGGCCACAGTTTCAAGTCGGACGTTACTTCCTTGTGCCACGAGGTTTCACCTGAGAGTAGCGATGAGCTGCGTCTATACACTGCGAACAAAGTTGCTGGAAGCAAATCCCGGAAGCATTTCAGAGGTATTTCTACTCCTGATGATGTCATGGTTTGAGGGACGTTCTGTTGTGTGCCTCATCCAATAGGAGTTGAGAGTTCGATCCTTTAGTGAGCAAGGCTTCATGGAATTTGTAGTCTGTTTTGGACTCCCTTTGTTTGATTTTGGTGCGATTTTTATCAGTAAGATTTACGACCTGGTATGTGGGGGCTTGAGTTAGGTTTTTACGACTGTGTTAGGCCTGCCTTTGTCTTCTGTCTGAATACATGAGGCCCAACAGTTGGAACAATGGCAGATGCAAGAGATGAGTTTATCATATATGAAATAGGTGCCGAAAAGACTGAATCACAGTGTTTAAGAAGGGAGGTTGGGGCAGGGTCCAACTGACAGGATGATGAGTTAGAATGGAAAATTGAATCACTTACTGATGGGCTAGTGGGAGTGAAGGAGGAGAAAGGATGGACAGGGTGTTCAGACAGACATTCATGCAGAGGATCTTCAGAAATGGTTGACGTGAATGTTTGGTAAATGGAAACAATTTATCTTGAAAGAAGTGTAGAAATGAGACACAAAGTTCATCAGAGCTGTGTGAGTCCTGAGCTGGCGGGTGAATTAGTTTCTTCACCATAGCAAAGAGTTCTCTAGGTCTACAACTTGCTTTTTGGATGATAGAGGAAAAGTACATTGAACGTGCAGTGTTGAGTGCTGCTCTGTACTTCAGCTGATGTTATGTAAGAGATAATGAATGAACAGTGAGGCCTGTTTTTCTACAGTCATTCAAAATGATGACCCTTGTGGATAACCAGACCCTATGTCCAGGCTGATAGTTGGGGTGAGGGCACCTCCGTCAGTCAGCCTAAAAGCGTTGTGCTCGAACCGCTCTCTATAGCCGGACATGTGCGCTGTCCCACACCCTCTCGCTCCGCCTAATCCAATCGTCCACCGCTGGCACTGTAGAAGGTTCTCCTGACCAAGGGAACATCGGGGATTGGTAGCCCAGCACGCATTGGAAGAGGGTTAGTCCCGTAGAGGTTTGAGTGAGGGAATTCTGTGCATATTCGGCCCAGGGCAAGAAGTCACTCCACTTTTCCTGTTCATGGCTACAGTAGCTCCAAAGATATCTGCCAATCTCCTCGTTTAAATGTTCCACCTGTCCGTTGGCTTGGGGGTGATAGCCTGAGGTGAGATTCACATTGATGTCAAGTTGCTTATCGAACACCTGCCAAACTCGGGACGTGAACCTCGATCGGACACTATGTCTTCTGGTAATCCATAGACTCTGAATACTTGGTGAAATAGAGCGTTAGCAGTTTCCATAGCCATGGGTAAACCCTTGAGAGGGACAAGTCCACATGATTTTGAGAATCAGTCGATAACTACCAGTATGGTGGTGTATCCATTGGAGTTTGGCATGTCGGTGACTAAACTGATGGACAGGTGGGACCATGGTATTTGGGGTATTGGCAGTGGTTGGAGTAATGCCATGGGTAGTTCCCTGGGGGTCTTAGATTGTGCACACACTTGACAAGACTTCACATAGTTAGTAACATCACGAATTACAGATGGCCACCAGAAGGATTTACGTACCAGTGTGATAGTTCTTTGGATGCCAGGGTGTCCTGTGCTCAAATAAGTGTGGACCCATTGGCTAGTTCTCAGATGTAGAGCTTGTGGTACAAAGTGCTTTGTTGGGGGGCAGTCAGGTGGTGACGGTTCGTGCTGTTGTGCTCGTATTTATTCCATGATATCCCAACTAATCAGTGCAATGATGACAGATGGTGGTAAGATTGATCCAGGATGAGGTTGGATGTGGGGTGGATCATGCCTGCATGAAAGTGCATCTGTTTTGCTATTCTTGCTGCCAGGGCGGTAACGGTAAAATTGAACCTGGTGAAGAACAAGGATCATCGGGCTTGATGTGGATTCAGTCTCTTGGCTGCCTTGATGTATTCAAGGTTCTTGTGATCAGTGATAACTTGGAACGGGTGGACTGCCCCCTCTAACCAGTGACGCCACTCTTCGAGTGCTGCCTTCATGGAAAGTAATTCCTTGTTCCCCACATCATAGTTTCGTTCAGCAGAATTTAACTTTCTGGAGAAAAAAGCACAAGGGTAAAACTTGCCTGGTGTACCGTGACGTTGTGACAGGACCGCTCCAATCCCACAATCAGAAGCATCTACTTCAACGATGAAAGGAATATTGGGGTCGGGGTGTTTCAGTATAGGAGCGGTCATGAAGCTTGACTTGAGGGAGACGAAGGCTTGGTATGCGACATCGTTTCATGGTAATGTTGAGTTTTCACTTGAGCAATGACGTGAGTGGTGCTGCAATGATACTGTAGTTTCTGATGAAGTGGTGGTAGAAATTGGCAAAGCCCAGAAATCACTGTAGTTCTTTGATTGTGGAAGGTCGAGGCCAACTGCTGTGATTTTAGAGACATCCATTTCTACACCTTGGTGGCTGATATTGTAACCTAGGAAGTGATATGGGAGATATGAAACATTTCTCTGCCTTGACAAGTAACTGGTGTTCCTGGAGATGTGATAGGACTGTTCTGACATGCTGGATATGTTGTTCTTTATTTTGAGAGTAGATGAGGATGTCATCAATATAGGCCACCACACACTGATTCAGTAGGTCTCTGAAAATCTCATTAACAAAAGACTGGAAAACAGAGGGGGTGTTAGCAAGTCCATACGGCATGACCAGATATTCATAGTGCCCCCTGGTGGTGATGAATGCAGTTTTCCACTCATCTCATCTCCTCTGATGCTGATGAGGTTATAAGCACTTCTTAGATCAAGCTTAGTATAAATATTAGCCTCACGGAGTTGTTCCAGGGTTGAGGGGATGAGTGGCAGTGGGTAACGGTATTTCAAGGTGACAAGAGTTCAGGCCTCGATAGTCGATACATGGACGTAGACCTCCATCCTTTTTCTCCACCAAGAAAAAACCTGCAGCTGCTGGAGAGGTGGCTGGATGGATGTAACCAGAGGCAAGGACTTCCTCGATGTATGTTTCCATAGCTAGGGTCTCGGGACGTGACAATGGATAAGCCTTGCTTCTCAGTGGAGCTGTATTAGGTAGAAGTTCAATGGCGCAGTCCCATGGACGGTGAGGAGGAAGTTGAGTAGCTTTGACTTTACTAAACTTGAATTCTGCATCTTACTCGGGAATCATAGTTACTGTTTGGAATTCAGGGCTTTCAATGCTGGTGGTAAGACAAGGCATGGAGACAGCAAAATGGAGACAATGTTCATGACAGAAACTAGACCATTTCGTGAGCTCACCCTGGTTCCAGGAGATAGAAGGATTGTGGATGGCCAGCCAAGGATGACACAGGATAAGAACGTGATTGGGGGAGTTTGACATAGTGAAATGTTCTCCACATGAAGTAGTCCAATCTTGATGGTAATGGGAACAGTTTTTTGGGTTATACCAGTATCAATGGGAGCATTGTCAACTGTGGTGATATTAATCGTTGGAATGCATTGAATGGTGGATATATGGAGTTCTTGGACGATCTCTTGATTTATGAGATTCAAAGCAGCCCCAGAATCCACTAAAGCCATAACATATTTTATATGATCACCAATGGAGATCTCTACAGGTAACAGAAAACTATGAAGGATAGGTGATACAAAAGTTCATGGTACTCACTTTCAGCCTTGATTCAAGGGAACTTGATTTCTTGTGTGGGCATGCAGCATTGAGATGACCTGATTCACCACAGTAATAGCAAAGTTTTCCATTATGCCTACATTGGCGTTCCTCCATAGAAACACGGGCGTAAACAATTTGCATAGGTTCGGGTGATTCAGTGGATGCCTGTTCCTGTACTGAAACTGCAGACTTAGAAGCGGAGTGAAACTGGGGCCATGGAGCATTACGAAGAAGGTTATATATCTTGATAGATACCAGACAGAGTAGAACCCTCACCCTTACATGTCAGTTCCGCCTTGAGTTCTTGGTGAAGCCCCTTGCGGAAAACAGTTTTCAGAGCGACATCGTTCCACCCACTTTGAGCCGCTAGCGTACTGAACAGGATTGCATAGTCTGCGGCAGATCGATGGCCCTGGCGTAAATGAAGCAGCTGAACAGCGATATCTTGACCACCCGCTGGATACTCAGAAGACTTCGTGGATCTGTTGAACTAAATAGTCAAACGAGGTCTGGATTTGAGGATCTTTTTCCCAAACAGAGGTGGCCCAATCGAGTGCTTTACCAGTAAGCAGAGCCATCATAAAGGTACATTTCTTGGCATCATGATTAAATTATTCAGGTTGATAAGAGAAATAAACTTTACACTGTAGTAAAAAACCCTGGCATTTCTCAGCAGAACCATCAAACTTGTCAGGAAGAGCAAGGCTTACCGGTTTAGCTGGCAGTGAGTGAAAGCTCGGTAAGGCAGGGTTAACTAGAAATACTTCGCAATGAACAATGAAACTGCATGGCTATGTATACATATGGTAAACAGGAAATGAGAAGTGAAGAAATGGTTGATGATCAGTATTTGGGAGAGGGTTCCCTCTGGTGGTTGGTAGGATGGGTAACAACCACAGATGTTTCAATGACTTAGAGATTTCGGTTTTCATCATTGTCTTCTGTTTTTAAACAAGCCGTCATATTATCCTGTCCATGATCAGACGTACAAAGAAAGGTTATTTTGGAGCGTGAGCAGCAGATCTCTGGCCTGGTTATTAACTGCTCTCATATCTGGGCCAGCAAGCACTGTCACGTCCGTGTGTGATTTAGAATTCTCCGTTGTAATTCGATCTTACCACGAAGCCCCTCTCAAATCTGTTCCTTGAGTGCTGTTGAACTCAGGAATCAGTGTCATGTCTGCATGTGATTTAGAATTCTCTGCTGTAATGCCAGCTCATACATGAGGCAGTGCAGTGATTGGATGGAAGCGTTCCTTCTCATAAATAATGTGGTGAAATGCTCAGAATCGAATTACGTATTAGTGTACTCTTTTACCAATCACAACTTAGAGTTTACGCATATACTTCATATTTTATGACATTGCTTCAACTTTCGCTTTTAAAACGAAAAAATAACCACTTTACCCTTAACAATAAACATAATGAGTTATGTAAATGTTTTGAATGATGTACATATCTGTTAACATCTCAAAAAATGTGTTTTGGGGTTCCATGACCCTTTAAATTTCAGTCAGCTATCACATGGCTTCAGGAGACTTGGAATATAGTGCATGTGTGTATGGAGTACTTTTATTATATTTATTTAGTTTATTTGTGACATATTTTAGTTTCGATGAGATTAGAAAATAGGTTTATTTAGATAAGAACAGAATTTGGGAGATTAAGTTTGGGATTAAGTTCACACATCAGTAAAAACTAGGCCAAATTAACAAGACTGAAGATTCAAGAGAAGCCATATCTGCTGACCCAGGGCATTGTGGCAACACATGATCTCACTCATTAACGTTCGTGAGGAACATGTTTGGCACATGCTGGTGCCTCACTCTCACACAAGCACTCACATTCTAATCTGAAAGCATGTTCAATGTATGATGGTGAGGGCGGAAGAGCAGATGATTGAATGAGAGTGGGACGACCCGCAAATGAAGGGAAAGTAGGTGAAGATTAATGCAGAGTAATGTGACAGTTCTATAATGGGTTATTGTTGGACAGAACAGAAGCCTGCTGACAACAGAAACCAATGTATACATTCCACAAACAGTCCATATGCTTCCTTCTGACCTTTGATTTCAGAATAAATATTCCACAGCGATGGTTTCCACTCGTCTTTAGACAAAAATGTGACCCATTACATGCATACACAGATGCACAGACTTTCGAGGCCAACATATCAGATGCCAGATCACCGAGTAATCCAGTGGCTTGATAAAAATCAGTCTATTTGAAAATGCACTCTGTTTTGCTTAATGACTGCTTAAACATGTTACACTGAGAGTATTCCTAATTGTGGACACAACTACAACGAGCTCTCTATTACGAGAAGCTTACTTCTTATCCTTACACATTGGACCACAGAGACCTCTAGTGGTCACTTGTAAGAACTACAGCAATGTGTGTTTCATTTATAATTACCATGAAAGTGAAACAATCTATTAAATATATGAGTTGTTAAAATAAGGTTTAAAATACACGTCAATATTTTTTCATTTCTTTATTTATCTGTTATAATAACACTGTACGTTTGAATCTCTTCGAGGAAAATGAACGAGTGTCATTTATACAGGGATGGTGCTGATTAATACATCTGCGCTTCTATGCGCGAGCTCGTTATCTTGTCGCAGGTGACTGGGTCAGAAGTGTCCCAATATTCAGTGGATCAGTACCCTTGCCAGTGCCCGAATTCGTGTTCACGATATTCTGATTCACGCCATAGTGAGTTAGGGAGCTGATTGAGACACAGGGATAGTCTGCGGCGAAAGCTTGTGAAGCACTGAGCCGCGCGCGAGCGACTGCAGCATCAGACAAAGCTGGTAAGCAATACAAAGCTACAGCCAATTTAATACAGCACCAAAGGGCATATAATCAGAATTACTTACCATTTAAAAGCTTTCCGAAACGTTTGTAACCGAAATATTGTTTATTTTATCTTAGAGCTGAGAACGGTTAATGCATAAATCACAGTAATGTATAAATGCACTAACTACCGTTACGCAGCACATGAATGTCGAAGATCTTTAACGTAAAGTGTGACTCTAACCGTGACCTTCTCGCTTTCGCCCAGCGGCAGCGCCAAAATGTGGTTGTCATATTTTAAGGGGCTGTCAGACGTCCGCTCCCTGACCACAAAGTAGGATGATGACATGTGCACTTCGGTTGTATTACGCTTATATTAGTTTTGAGCCATTTTCTAGTACCATATATTTGTGTTGTATTGTTAATTGCTTTGTTGTTTACGCACATATATTTATCTGAATAGGAATGTACACTCTCATTCAATCATGCACGGTAAATCGATTCTCTGCATATTTACAACGAGAATGCGGCATTATGTTATTTCTTCAGTATCGCAGACAATGACTCCTAGCACTGTTTTGTCAGCCTGTCTTGTTTTGGTGCCACTGTGTTGATAATATGCCTGTTTACTCCATTAGGACGCCCTGTGACCCAGTGACGCGTATGTAAAATTAGATTATTTCGTATAAGGTTATCTGACACCACCCACACTTCTTACAGTCTTACAGATATACTACTGCTGTACGAAAATTAACGTCAGGAGGTCAGCCCACATATAGATTTGAACGTGTTTTTTTTGTTGTTTTTTTTTAACACAGCTAGAACGAGTATGTCATTCAATATATAATGGAGTATTTCTCTTTTGCATTAGTTTGTACTGGCCATTTTGTTGGCAGAATTGGGAGAAGAATGTTTAGCTGTTAGCCCTGTCTATACTGTTGAAATGAACATGTCTTTGTTGATCCATCTTGTTTCTTGTTATTTTGATCTATGTACATTCTTCAAATGTCAAACAGATCTGTAAATGCTTTTAAATAACATTTTATAAACTGTTTAAACTGCCTATTTTTGTTTAATTTGTAAAATGATTGTGTGCACAATTATAATAATTTTTATCATACATGACCTTTGTTTTCACATTTTCAGACATTCTGATAAAAATTTTTTAGAGTATATGTGGTTGTCATGGCATAGTTAAGGATGTTTAAAAAGAATGACATTGCATCATGCCATGAATCAGCAGCTGCTATTTGTCACACTGACACACAAACACAAACTCGGATAAATAAATTGTATGTTATTTATGTTATGTTTTAAAGTATTGTCTCTGATTGTTTTCTTCATTCTCAGATTATATCAAAGATATTGTCAAGAGCTATTACTGCATTCATTTTCAGCCAGTAGGCAGCCTCTCCTAAACACACTACATGAAACGTTAGAGAGGATAGTTAAACAGAGATATGGAGATCAAATGACAGTGAGTAAAACTCTTATTTCTTAATTTTTTGCATGTTAGAATATGTAGATGCACAAGATAGCACAGGGGGTATTAAGCAGCCCCTGATCAATGCCATAAAAAGTATGTTAATTTCATACACTTATTTATTACTTTTAAACACTGAATGTTAACATTTTGCATTGTATCACAGGTATGTTTATGTGTTTCAGCTGTGGAAGAGGAGAGACCTAGTATGTCATCAGGAGATTTTCTCCAGCAACCTGCAGTTCAACATAACCACTTCTACGAAGCAGCACTATCAGGCATTGTGAAACTAGTAGAGGAAAATATAGAAGAAGGGATAAAGGGAGGAACAGATGAGAAAATGGATTGCAAAGACAAACAGAACATCCCATTGTTGCCGAACGCCAGCCACCCTGTATCTATGGTAACACAAAATGTAGCTAATCAAAGTCAAGTGTTTGAGATTGAGCATCCTGAAATGATAATACAGGATTATAGGACTGATTTGCCTTTAAATGACACTAATGTTGACCTAGACCCAGACCATGACCCTGATGGTAATCTCCAAAATGTTTGTAAATTACCCTGCCCTCGCTGCGAGAGATCCTTTACAAGTAGACAAGGCCTGGAACAACATATAAAAAGACATGCTTTAGCAACAAGCCACACACAGCAGTTCAAATGCAGTCGCTGCAGAAGGACCTTCAGTACACAATTTAGTCGTCGGAGGCATGAGAGAAGACATGAAAACAGAAACAGAAAGCCAGATAATCGTCCAGGAACCACTTGCACTGCCAATCAAAATGAGCCTGGCACTGGAGAACCTCTGAATGCTGTCAGCCTGTCTAAAGCAGACAAGGCCTCACAAAACCTGGAGCCAATCAAGTACTTTAATGCAGCTGATGGTAAACAGAAAGATTGCTCTGATAGAATCAGTGATGCCAAAGCCTCACTCATCTGCAAGTACTGCAAAAAAGCATTCAGAACTCATACCAGTCTAAGGAGACATCAGCGCAGGATCCATGATCGCCAACTTCTTCCTAGAGGAGTTTGTAAGAAGGCCACAGTCACACAAACATCTGAAGGACAGCAGCTTGTTAAGACTGCACAGGACTTTCAGACTGCTATCCCACAGTGTATGGAGGACATCGATCAGGAAAGGGAGTACATAGTTGACATCTCCAGTAACATTTCAGAGAACCTTAGCTTCTACATAGATGGGAAAATTGTCTCAACAAGTGCTGTAAGCAACTGTGAGGTGATTGAGATGAACTCTGGGGGCTTTGCTATGATTGAGCTGAATGGTGTTATCATCAGTCCAGCTCAAATTACACAAGCTTTTAAATTAAAAACCAATACTTACAATTTGCCCTCTGATCTGCCTGGGCAATCCTCCACCAGACGTAGGACTTCTACCCCACCTTTACTGCCACAAATAAAAACACAATTGGAATCTGAAACCATCTTAACCACCTCTTCATCTTCCCTTTCCTCTTTTTCGCTGTCCCCTACATCAGGAACTTCGCTGGTCACCGCTTATCTGCCCCAGTCTATTGAGACAGTTGCCTTTCACAGGGAAAAAATGGTCTATCTGTCTCCCAAACTCAAGCAGCTACTGCAGAACCAGGATGGTAGTAAATTAGCATTTGCATTGATTGCTGATGACCAGAAACTTGACTCTCCCTTGTCTCTGACCGTATTACCTGCAACAACCCCAAGGCTTAAAAGAAGAACAACATCTCCTCCCAGCTCTCCGCAACAAAGCCCCGATCTGAGTGTTGAAACTGTGCAGGATGATGATTCTGCAACAGCCAAGGTGTCATATTTGGAGAGCCACAGGACATCTCCTGAGTTGAGATTCTCAGGCAATGATGAAATTGAACCTTTGAATCCACCCTCCTCTGATGCAGCTCTGATGAGGCAACAGATTTTGCCATTAGACTGCTCTGTAGTAAGGACTGGTGGAAACTCCTGTAACCAACAGCCATTAGACCTCTCCAACCCTGTGGGTAAACAAGGCAGCAGTGAAGCTTTAGCAGAGTCTGTTCTAGACTTAAGTATAGGTGGAAAGAGCTTGGACTGTGACTCAGCAGGAGGTTACCTCACTCAGCCTGCTGTTAAGAAGAGTAAACCAAACTCCAGTGTGCTTCAGAAGGTTCTTATGAATGAGTATGCTGGAGTAGATATTACCTCTGATGAAGTTCCAGCAGCTGCAGGCATCTTCAGTGCTCCTGACATAACAAACCTTTCAGTTGTGGCACTGTCTGATTCAGGCCCACAAAACCCTGAAAAGCTTTTGTTTGAGTTTTCTGTTCCTCCTGCCTCTATTCATCCAATGACTCCTTTACTCGCTCCTGTCAATATCCATCCTGCTGCCCCTATCCCTCCATCTCAAGGTTTACCTTCTTCAACTCAATCTTTTGTGTCCTATCTATCCACTCCCACAGAGAAGCCCAGTCAAGAAAGTCAAACTCTCCATTCTACTCTCCTGGTATCAGACACTGTGCTAACCCCAAGCACTGTAGAAGACTGCATTGATAGTCATGTACATCCCTCACAGGGTGATTTGAAGCTGACAGTCCCTGACTGGATGACCTCTGCTACTGGAAGTATGGCCCACACCCTTTTACCTGCAGCCCCTTCATTGAGTTTACAAAGCCCTCATTGGGTCGCAGATCCCACTGTATGTGAACTAGCCCAAGAAACATTGGTTGTAGGCTCTGTATTATCATCTGATGCACAGATGTTTTCTACCTCTCTGCCTGTTAACCAGTCAAACATCACATCCTTGACTTTTCTGCCAAACACAGTTGTTATTGAATACACAGTCACTGAAAATATTCTCCCAACTCTCCAACCTAATTCTATTCAGTGTCTCTCTGACAAAGCTTCTGTAGATACAACATTACAAAAACAATATCATGTCCCAGCTCAACTGCAGCCTGTCAGCCCTGAGACCACCCTAATGCCTGAAACCACACAGTCATCAAAGTCGTCAGGCTCTACAGATGATACACAAACCCTCACTGCTTCCACCAATGATGTGAAAGCAGAGAGCAATGAAGAGGGACAGGATAATTTGCTATGCCCTGCCAGTGCTAATGTCCAGATCTCTGATTACTCTAAACATGACAACAAAGTTGAAGATGAATCATCTTCCTTGCATTCCTTTTGCAAGAACTTCATGTGCAATGTTTGTGACGAGCCCTTCCAATCCATGAAAAATCTCAGTCAACATGTAGGTGAACACTCCAAGGAGTGGCCCTATAAATGTGAATTCTGTGTGCAGTTGTTTGAGAGTGACATGGGTTTGCTGGAGCACCGTTCCAGTTATCATGGTATTGGTAAAATCTATGTCTGCAAAACATGTTCTAAAGAATTTGCATTCCTCTGCAACTTAGAACAGCATCAGCGAGATCTCCATCCTGGTCAAGAGTGCTTTCACACAGAAGTGATGCATGGCAAATTAAGACCTGAAAATCATAACAGTCCCAACATTCTGATTCAAAATCTGATCAAACCAGACCTTCCCATCACAGAAAATAAGCAAGAATCTGACAACACAACCTCAAAAGTAGAGGAGGATGACTTGGAAAACACTTCTGAAGAATTGTATACAAAAATAAAAATCATGGCATCTGAAGGGGTCAAACCAAAAGGCCCATATGTACGTCTAGGCATTAACCAACATTACCCAAGTTTTAAACCCCCTCCATTCCCATACCATAATCGGACGACAACTGGGACAACAGCAGCATCAGCCACCAACTTTACCACCCACAATATCCCTCAAACCTTCAGTACAGCTATTCGTTGCACCAAGTGCGGTAAGAGCTTTGACAACATGCCTGAACTGCACAAGCACATCCTAGCCTGTGCTAATGCTAGTGACAAAAAGCGCTACACCCCTAAAAAGAACCCTATACCACTTAAGCAGTTTGCAAAAGTGCAAAATGGGGTGTTATCGCCTGCAAGAATTGTTAATAGTAGGCAGAATCTCTCTCAAAAGCCTGGACATCTGAAAAAATTAAACTTTCCTGAATCACCAGTTAAGATAAAAATGAGTATCATGAATAAGAAGAAAGACCTGGGGGTTTTTGCATGTCCTCACTGTAGCAGGGAGTTCACATACCATGCCAGCTTAAAGAAGCATGTAGCTTTTAGCTGCCCCATGAGGCCTGCCAGTAGAAAATCCAAGAACAGAAAAGTTGACAGCATTTTAGCCCAGGAGAACAACGAGAGCATTCGCAGACAAATAACAAATATTAGTGCAAAATCACAAGGCTCAAACCATGGGCCAAAAACAATAAAAAAGAGTCAGATCAACAAGCCGAACACAGATGCTGCCACTCAGGATATTAGGCTGAAAAGATCTACCATTCTGTCAACATCTGTGGTTCAGTCTAGTAAAAAAGGCAAGCCTATTTTAAAAGGCAGCTTTATGTCACAGCTGCCCTCAAAGCAGATAGTCTTCTCCTCTGTTGCTCAGGCTAACTCTCTGAGGTTGAGAGAAAGAGGAGGAGGGCCTATTACTCGCAGTGTGCAGCAGGCCAGAACGACAACAACACCCCTTGAACAGTCAGACAGTCACAACATAGTCATGCGTCCTGTTATTCTTCTAGTCAAGAAATGAACAAAAAATTAGAACTGATGTCAACTATCTGTTTTTTTAAATGCCACCTTGGTGCATTGTTTATGTGTAAATATGATTCATACATAGTCAAGTAACTGCAGATATTGGATTACTGTGGCCAAAACACACTTGGTGGCATGGTGGCTCAGTGGGTAGCATGTTCTCCCTGTGTATGCATGGGTTTCCTCCGGGTGCTCCGGTTTTCCCACAGTCCAAAACATTCAGGTTTAGTGAATTGGAGACTCTAAATTGTCTTTAGGTGTGAGTGAGAGTGTGAATGTCTGTGTGTGTTAGCCCTCTGATGGACTGGCCACTTGTCCAGGGTGTTTCCCTGCCTTCGGGCCAATACAACTGGGATAGGCACTACCTGCACTACCTGCGACCCTACATATAGGACAAGTGGCTATAGAAGATGGATTTATGGAAAAGTTTTGGGCACAGTACTGTTTAACTGAACTTTTGAAATGCTGAAAAAAGAATGCCCTTAATTTTTCTGATTATTTATTTATTATTTATTTTTTTTTACTGCCAGCTCAAATACAGCAGGCTATTGCAATTCATTTCTAAGCATTATAAAATACCATTATTATTTGCAGAATAATAAAATCATCAATGGACCAACTAGTCATTTGTAAATACTTTTGCTGTATGGAACATTTTATTGTGCTGACACAGGGGGTGTTCCTGAATATCTATCATCCACAGAGTTCCTATCCTGTTTTAACACACCTGGCTGTAGTTTTCAAATAACAAATTACATTGATAAACTGGTTTAGGTGTGTTTGATTAGACGCTGAACTAAACCCTGCAGGAAGATATAGATCTCTAGGAGCATTACTGAGCAACCCAAATGGATTACAAAAAACACAAAAAAATGTTCTGAAATGTCATGTTAAATCAAAAAGTGTTATTTTAATTGCTGGTAGAGTTGGGGTCTCATGCACTTTACGCTGTTGATCATATCCATTTATGAGAAATGCATTGCTGTAAAATGAAAACATTACTGCTAATTATTTACTTGTGTGATTATTCAGTGTTTAAGTGAAGACCAAGATATGTCCTATTCAGTGAGGTTCACTGGAGCACATTTATTATTGTGATGTAGCTGGATTCCATTTTGTAGATTGTGTTAGTTTGTGTATTATTTGTTGTATATGTGCAGTTTGGACTCTTCATGCATGCCCAAGACTTAATGGTTGAGAGGTAGTGTGAGTGTTAATTTATCGACTCAGCACTACAGCAGACATGCAGCAGGAGAAGTAAGAGAGGGATTAAAATATATTATATAATTGAAGTGGTAGAAGACATTTATATTGTAGTCACAAAGAACATTTCTGAATATACAGCATGTTCAGAGTGTCCAAAGTTTCTCTCTATGTCTCTCTTCCTTTTTCTTCCTAAATGTAGAAATATTTGGTTCATGTCCAAATGAGTCATTATATTATTTCATGGGACTGATTTGTTTTCAAAACAAGTTAATGGACATGTTTAGTACTGGGAAGATATTTATTTGTGAAATGAAAAGACTGCAACCACTTGCAACCAGGTCTGGAATTTTAAATGTCATAGTGCTTAAGATGATCGTTTGCACAAATTTGTGTTCTGTTGAACTATGCTGATGGTGAACATGGTATCAGACTAAAGCCTTAAAGACGTGTAATTATGCAGAGATGCTTTGTTTGGGACAAATGTGATTATGGTTATATTTTATTTTGTCACTACAAGACTTCATAATCAGGGTTTAGAACAGGTAATACATTGTATTTTAATGGTTATTAAGGCTTTAGGAATAATATAGACAATGAAATGTTTACAATATTATTGATTGTTATGATCTAAAAGAACATGTAACCAAAGTCTATCTGTCCTGTTTGAAAAACAAACAACAACAAAAAAAACAATGAAACTGCCAAATATCAGAACTTGTATGACTACACTATGTAGTCATTAAACATCCCACTCAAAGAGCTTATATTTAAACACGAGTTCAACATGCTGCTCTAACAGCTCCATTGCAGTTCCAATAGACCTTTATAAATGTGATGTAATACTTGTCACATTCTTTAAACAGATGAAGAATTAATCTTTAAATGATTGTAGGCCTACTCTTAAATCTTTTTTCTTACATTTGAAATAAGCGAAACTGTAACAATGTTCACAATTATTTATTCAGATACTTATCTTCTGTCAAAGAGGTTGCTTTAGGGCATTCATATTCTAGAGCTGCAATCTTGGTTTACAGTTTTGAAAAAGCCTTAAAGGGGCTTCAGAAAGGCCTTCTTTAATGTGAAATATGTATGGCAATGGTACAATACTAAGATGTTCAACGTCTCCAAGGTTATATTCCATCAGTATAATTTGACTTTGCTCATGAATGACTGAATAAATTGCTATGTTTTAAAGTTCACTGCAGCGTTTGCTGTTTTCTGCCTAATTGCATGATGTTGCATGAAGTACAAACGCAAGCCAAAACAGCTAAAATACACACATTTTATCATAAATATTTTAAAAAGAAATTGTATGAAAGTTAAAGATCCAAATTAGTTTTTATTATACCCAAATAATTATGGATTCCAAGAGTCAAGGATGTCAGTGGCACTTCAGATGCATGAAGAGCACCACTCACAAGCCCACAAACTGAAATTTACAAAATGTGCAAACTTAATACTATGAACATTTCACTCATAAAGGGCCAGATGTGGAGACAGGTGTCATGCCAAAATGTGAAATGGAGGCAAGGGTGTAGACATGGCTTGAACCATGCAGAGCACCTTGACTTTTCCCAGTGAGCAGGTTGAAATATAGGGAAGCTATCGAAACTTAAATATTTAAAGGAACAATAAATTCTGACATTGCCAGGCCATTTAGGGCAGCATGAGGTGCTTCCCGGCACACAGCACTTAGATGTACATTCCACTTCTCATTTGTATATTCAAAGAAGTTTTACAGGATTACACCAGCTCAATTCCACCCACCCCTCTCAGAAAAATGTAGTCTCACTTTTTTCAATCAGCTTCCATGCTATACTTCATTACTTCTGGCCACCCCATCCCACGTCTGCTTCTATCTGCCTGCACATGACCTCCTCACCAGCTAGAAGCCAAACATGGTAGGGGATGGATGTTTTGTAAAGTCGCAAAACAAAAGCAATCAAATGCGCACCCATACTTAATTTAATTAAAATGTAAGTTTAATTATGATGGATTTGAAGGCAGGTGTCCATGAGCACAGTGCATTACATTTCTTATTGTTCAGTTTACTTATGCTGCATTTGTATTGAATTAAGCTACTTCAGACATATCAGGATACAATGAAAATCTACATAAATGAATCAGATTACACAGTGGACAGTACTTTGTAACAGGCTGTAAGTCCCAATCCATGGTCATATTCATTGCAATAATTTAAGAATGTATAAGAAAACAGAGATGTGAGAGGACAAGGTTGGAGTAGAGGCTATAAAAATGTATTTAAATCTAAATGATAATGACCCATGGGCCATGTTTATTGTCTTTTTTTAAAAAGAGGACCAAGTATTTAAAGGGATAGTTCACTCAAAAATGGGAAAGTCACATGTGGTGCCTGTTTAGTTTCACTTTCACAACTGAAAGATTGATTTTGAGTAGGCTAACAAATGACTTAAATGTTGTTGTTTCTCACAGACACCTATCATATCACTTCAGAAGATATGGATTTAACAATTAGTGTAGTCTAGGGCATACGCTGTATGCCCACCTATCTTAGGATTTTGCATATACCCACCTGAAATATGTGATGATACGTATGGCCACCGGTACAATGAGGCTTTTCACCTAGAACATTTTCAATCTAATAATGCGATGCCGCAACACCGTTGAGCAAATGTTGTTGTATTTTTAATAAGTGTACAAAGGTTCTCTCTAAATGCGCACGGAGCTGTGGGAAGCGGGAACACAACTGATGGCACAGACAAGACAGACAGTCTGACTAAGCTGATCCAACAATCAGAATGTTCATTTCAGACGCGAATGGATGTTTGCTAACCAATCATATTTTACTTTTCAGTAAGGGGCGGGACATTTCCAGCCTCTAATGCTGATGCACAAGCATCCCTGGAGTAACCATAATTTGCACTGTAAAATGTATTTAATTGCTAAACGTATATATATATATATATATATATATATATATATATATATATATACACACACACACACAGTACTGTGCAAATGTTTTAGGCACTTGTGAAAAATTTTGCATAGTGAGGATGTCTTAAAAAATAATGACATAAATAGTTTTATTTATCACTTAATGTCATACAAAGTCCAGTAAACATAAACAAAGCTAAATCAATATTCGGTGTGACCACCATTGCCTTTAAAACAGCACCAATTCTCCTAGGTACACCTTGACACAGTTTTTCTTGGTTGTTGGCAGATAGGATGTTCCAAGCTTCTTAGAGATTTCGCCACAGTTCTTCTATCTATTTAGGCTTGTCTCAATTGCTTCTGTCTCTTTATGTAATCTCAGACTGACACAATGTTCAGTGGGGGGCTTTGTGGGGTCCATGTTGCAGGGCTCCCTGTTCTTCTATTCTAATCTTTTAATTAAACTTTTAAATTAAACTTATGCAAGTAAACTTTGTGAAAATACTGCATGTCATTGCACCCGTGCCAGATTTTGATGCTCTTCACTGGACAACTGTCTCCTGTAATTATATCAAATGTATTTTTCTTGTCCATTTTTCTTTTCTTCTTTCTTTCTTTTTCTTTTTTTTTAACCTTTTACTGCTGTCGGTGGTGCCTTTTTCTCGTGATATTGGAGTTGGGCTTCATAAATTTACAGTATGCCCACCTCTTCAGACACTACTATACCACTGGATTTAACTACTGGAGTAATATGGATTACTTTGTGTTTCCTTTATGTGCTTTTTAGACCTTCAGTGTTCAAAATCCACTTGCATTGTATAGGCCTACAGAACTGAGATATTCTTTTAATAATCTTCATTTGTGTTCAGCAGAAGAAAGAAAGTCAAATCTGGGATGGCATGAGGGTAAATGAGAGAATTTTCCTTTTTGGGTGAACTATCCCTTAATTACAGAATTGGTTACTTTGGAAGAATGACAATGAAAACATTATTTTTCATTCTTGACAATTAATTGTATTTTATGTATATGAATGTATATTGTTACTTATACTTTGGTAATGTAAAGATTGCCAATAAAGTTTATTTGATCCTAATCTAGGATGCTTTTAGCACCGCAGTGGTATGCTGCTGTAAAGCGTGTGTTGTTTTACTTATAACATCCACTGAGTGGCAGCATTGACTAACCGCATGATCGCACACAAAGAAATTCACATCAAATCAACGTCGCCCACGGCATCAGTTGAGTCTATTAGTTTTCATTGTTTAAAATTAATGGTATTGTATTTATAGAAACTTTCATTTGACCATAACATTAAAATTATTTAGTTAAAGAAGGAACTCACAAGTTTAACCGCATTAATTAGGCAGTGTAATGTGTATTGTATTGGCATACACAAGCAATAACGACGATCACGCCATGGAGGCACCGCCCCGTAAACATTTTATGAAAGCTGATTGGCAGAGAATTTTGGCGCTGGGTGTTGATGGACGTGGTGAGTCGAAATTGGCGCGGGGCCAATCAGTCCTTTAGGTTAAAATTATAATTTATTGCGTCGTCTTTATGTCCAGCGTCTTGTTATCTCTGTGAACTTCACAGATCAAAATACAAGACGAATTCTATAGAATTAATCTGAAGCTACGCATGGTTTGCTTTTACTTAAAGGCATCCTCCATTTACTAGCCAGTTTAATCGTGCCTATCCATATAACCGTATAATAATTTTATAAGAGAGAAGTGAACCACAATCCGCCTGTTAGATGCTCGAAAATCACATCTATTGCCTCTAACTTTTCATCCGCTCCCTCTCTCTGGGTGTAAGCAAAGCCAAAGTGGGTCATTTGCCGCATCCCTGACGCATCGTGTGAATGCACCGATGCAATTTATTTCTCTCGTTAGAAGAACAAAAGAATTAAACAAATACATCATAAACACTGCATTCGTGCATGGTGCTTCACTGATTCTAATTTCTAGACTGACCAGATATCCATA
Organism: Myxocyprinus asiaticus; assembly: GCF_019703515.2. NCBI lineage: Eukaryota > Metazoa > Chordata > Actinopteri > Cypriniformes > Catostomidae > Myxocyprinus > Myxocyprinus asiaticus. Next base: position 21,806,500 of record NC_059367.1, read on the forward strand.
AGGGGCATCTGCCTTTCCAAGAACACAATATTCAGCGATTTGTTGTTATGAGGTTGCCACGATACTAAGAAAAGAGGCCGTTGAGTTACACAAAAGGATGCGCATGCAGACGCACTCATTCCCCCCGCCTTCCCAGTGCGCATATACTTATTCTGTCTCATCTCAGGATGTGGGGGGAGATTCTTCACTGAATCATTTTTTCTACCGTTTCAACACGTAGCATGAGCGAGACAGAGGCGTTGGTATCCAAACCAAACCTCCCTAAGCCCGGTCTGAACCGGTTCGGAGGCAGCGCGCGCTCTAGGAGACTCCCTCCCTTCTGCCTTGCAGCAATTCCTGCCACGCGCTAACACAAAAAAATCCTGGCAGAGCGCGAGAACGCGCGTATACGTCATCCCTTCACCCTCTGCCTTGTTCTCCTGCGTCTTCCATTGGCTAACGCAGACCTCTCGAGCCTCCTCTTGTTCTCTCCTCCGATTGGTTCTAAGAGCTGCCGCGGTGAGAGCCATGGACTACGATTGGTCGGTGTGAGAGCGAGCCCTTCTCTCTCATTGGCTCGTGCGGGCCGTGCATGAGCGCGAGGGAAAGAGTTGTAAACGCGAAGCGCGTGCTGGAAAAGCCGAGGCGTAGGGCTGAGAGCGGCGCGAGCATCGGAGATCAGCAGAGGCATCACTCGTCACAACATTCAGCCTCTCATCCGCCCTCTCTCCATTTTGTCTCGATTTTCCGTTTTTATCGTTGAAGTCTGAATTGTGGTGAGCGATAGGAGTCGGGCTCACTAGCGAGGCTTTTGTTAGCCCGTGTTGGGGGCAGTTACTGTTGCCAGTCGGTGGGGGGCCGCATTATCATCTTTCGGTCATTTGGGAGGCAAAACAGCAGCCTCTCACCGCGTGTTAGTTAAAAATCGATTTGAGGTGTCTTTAGTCGTATTCTAGCGGGATACTTGATCTGATTTGGCTGGAATAACGGCGTTTTTTTAAATAACGGTGTAAAATTGCTGCAGCTCTTTGTGTGGCTTCAGCTTCGTGTCCCCGTTGCAGTTACCCGAAGTTCCGCACTCCGACCTCCAAAACATGTGCTCCCGGGTGTGGTTTATCACAGACCGGCGGATCAGCCAGGAGTACCCGCAGGTCCAGATCCTGCGAGCGCTGAAGGAGCGCTGCGTCGAGGATGATGTTGAATTCCGCTATCTGCTAATGGATGAGATCGTCCTGACCATAACGGATGGGCAGCTCGGTAAATACCATACACACATGAACGCACTCCATTCGTTTCCTCAAACACTGAAAATGATTATTTAATGTTGTTTAAACTGTTGACTTGGCTAAATAACTGGCCAGAGTGGTTGGTAAGCGAGCTTGCTTTGAGCGGGTGTGTGTGTATGTGAGAACGTTTTGTGTAGATGGACGTGTGGGTGACCGCCTAACCCACTTTCAGCCTGTCAACCATCACAGCAAAGCCAATGGATGGGAGAGGGAGGCCGTTTTTAAATCTGTTATCATCATAAAACCGGCTTTACTGACGATAGTGTACGGATAGCGCTGTTTATTGTTGCAACATGTGCGCGCGAATGAGTGAACAATCGCTGCGCCGAGTGAAAACAGTCACGAGTGTGCGGCGCGTTCATTATCAACATAAAGCCTCGACTTTCACAAAGAGCGGTTATTCATGTGTTTATCATTACACACGTGGACATTTGGGACATTTCACCATTATGGGGGTTCATCTTTACCCTGCAAAAATCAATTAAATTCATTATATTACCATGTCGCATTCGCGCGAAACTTCACAGAGGGCTTTAATAAAAAATAATCGATTGGTCACGTGCAAACCTCGTCATTTCAAATCAGGCGGAAGAGGTTTATTTAACCATGTCTTAGACACTTACAGATGTGATGGTATCATGGTCTAATCATACTAGAGACATAATGGAAGTCTTTAGATATGTAATGGATAATGTATCGTCGGTTGTAATCGCAAAATAAACAGGGGTACTGTCGGGGTTTATTTTGCGATAACAACCGGCTGACTGTACATTATCCTGCTTATTACACGGCTACTAATCAAATAAATAAATGGATATGAAATATTGATTTGCGTTGAAATTATTTTTTATTATGTGAGAAGACCGAAATCACTGAACAGCTGATTTCCACCTTCGGTATGTGTTGGAGATCTGTTGGTGTTTATCTGACTCATTATCTCCGAGATGTCTGTTTTTAGATATTTTCATCTGGAAAGCATCATAATCTAATTAACACCTGCTAAACATCTTAAAATATATGATTTACAAACATTCTAAACCATAAATGATGTTTCAAAGACATCTGCTGAATATCTTATTGATATCCAAGACACACTTATTGACATAGGTCTTATAGACATTTTGCAGATGAGCAAACAACATAAAAAATATGTCTTCCAGATGTAAACACACATCAAATAGACACATTGGTGATGTATGTGTGCTATGCAGGGTATCCAGCTTATTACAAGACTTTTTGCCAAAAAACCAAGAGAATTCGCCATGGGTTCCCTCAGGATTTTCCTTTGAGGTTTTTCTTTGATAATGGGATTTTTCAACTTTACGAGTAAAATAAGGACTGTGGTAAACGTAACTTTATAATACGTGGACTTTTTGTTTTACAACATAAATTACACGGTCATACCATTTTAAAACCGTATTGAATTCTAAATTCACGTTTGAGGTGTGAAAGTGTGTAATTTATGTTGTAGAACAAAACGTCCACGTATCGTCAAGTAATGTTTACCACAGACCTTATTTTACTCAATAGTTGAAAAAAACCACCATAGGAAAATCCAGGGGTAACCCATGGTGAATTTACTTTTCTGGGTTTGCCAACAAATTGATGTTGCTGAACAGCTCAGTTATAACATTCTCTGTAATTCTTGATTCTGAGTGGCCAATGGCCCTATCTGATACGTCTGAGTAACAACTACACATCAGGGGATTAAGTCATATCAGACTGATTATCCTGGTTTTGAGAGTCATCTTTCCTACTTCTCGTATCACTCTATTATCTACTAATAAAATAATTTCAACACAGCAGTGCAGTGCATAAAATCATGCAGATATGGGTCAGGAGCTTCAGTTAAAAGTGTGATCTCATTGATTTCAACCGTGGCATGATTGTTGGTGCCAGACGGGCTGGTTTGAGTATTTCTGTAACTGCTGATCTCCAGGGATTTTCATGCACAATAGTCTCACATATCAGTGTTTCATGTCCATTCATTTATTTGGTAAGAAGTATTGTAATAAGCTAGATAATGAGCAGTCATTTTCACAATATAAACACCACAACTCCGCTAGACGCTGCCATTGACCAATCATAATCGAGTATTCCAGAGAGCCATGTAATAATGTCAATAAACTTGTGCTGTACATTCTGATCTGCTTTTACTCATTTGAATACAGAATCCTCTTAGTCATGCTTACTGCACCTTCTTTTACCAGTGTAGTTTTCACAGCCACGTATTACATGTGCTTCACATTTTGAAACTGACAACTGAAACATTGTTGACATTGACATTGTAACACAGACATTTACTAAAGTTATTGTTTCTTTCAGATTTAAAGTAGTATGCCACACCTTAAAGCATATGTGGTAATTACTAAGCAGGTAATTTGACAGCAGTTTGAGGGTTTGAAAGTGTTACATAAGAAAATGATCAGCCATATGATGACACTATGCCATCTTGTGTGTTGGGGTGGGTGGAGCTGTTTTGGATGTTGCCTTAAGGTGATTTCGCATAGACTTGAGGTAAAGGGAGTGTCTATGCACCAATGCAGCTCTGCTTTGAATCGGCTGGTATGGGTCTGTAACCTAACGGACAGTCAGTCTAAAAGGTAGACTCAAACAGACAAGATATGCAAACTGAAAGCACGTTGACCTACTTTAATAAAAAGGTAGACGTCTGTCTGCAGAGCAACAACTGGAGGTTGTTGGCTTGGTGTGTTTTTGTGTGTAATCTGCTGGCCTGCATACTGTCTTGGTCAGATTAAGTGTTGTTGAACAGTTGGTCAGCTCTAGGATTTAAACCCCACGAGATTGCTACATTCTGCTGAGTTACATCATCAGTGAGAGACATACGGAGCAGAGTGGGTCAGCACATATTCATGACACACAAGGAGGGAAGTTATCTCTCTCCCACACAAATTTAGACAGAAAATCAAGCACTTCACTTGCTTACACTGTGATTTTACAGATAGACAGTTGTGTCAGTAAAACGCACTGCAGTTTAAAAGACAATATCTGTAGAGTCTTTCATGATTTAAAATTCTTGAACGTCATTTTAAAATTATTTAATTTATTATTTGTAAATCTGTTAACAGGCACTGCAGTGGTGTGTGTATGGTTATCGTATTGCTAACCAAATATAATGATCAATAAGCAATCAGTGGTCAGGACTTGTGATGCTGTGATTTTCACATCTTGTGATGCAGCAAGTGGGGTGTGTGTGTGTGTCACTTTTTGATGTCTAGTGTCCATTCCTCTAAGAGATGAGAAATGTAACACCAATTTACTGTATCACACATATAGAAACTGCCAGCATGCTCAAATATACAAATACATGCAGGTATTGCACGTGACTTCATTTTTAGTTCAAGGTGTAGCGGGTTTGGCTGGAGGTAAGTGAAACTGCAGATCGATTGTTAAATGGTCTATTTAATCAACCACTTCCCAGGACATTCTTTTTATCTTATGAAATTCTATTACATGTGTGAGTGTGCTATCACAATAAGAGAAGGCTTGAAAGGTGTTGTGTTAAAATAGCTGTGTGTGGAGAATTCGATCTGTTGTTTCACTTCTAGATTGAAGAAGTTCCCTTTGATTACCTCAAAGACAGGCAGAATGTAAATATATAAACATGCAGAAAATAGCGCTGGCCAATATATATTGATAGAAATGTATCAAGTAATTTTGCAAAATGCTGTATGGTACAAAAAGCACATTGTAATGTGGAAGGTCTGCCGTTACTTTGGAGATTATTTTAAATCAAAATGGAATGTCTTCAGATGTTTTTTGAATCACTGTTCATTTAACCTTTTCATGAGTATGGTCTAAATTCCCCTGCAGTGCCCCCCAGAGTGAGTTATTTCTGCATGCAACACCGCACAGCCGCTAGAGGGGGGTGGAGTGTAGACAAATTGTTTGTTGAATTCTTAATTTCTTGTCATAAAAAAAAGAAATACTGTATATACCATGGTAAACATATGAAAAAACTGGTTATGTCTACTGTACTGTATTTGTTTTATTTCTTTCATATATATATATATATATATAATATGGCATAGCTATAAAAATAGACAAATGCCTGTGCACTCTTTGAAATTTCAGACTGTGTGTGTGTCAAACGCATCGTCACCTAATGTAAACGGACGGCCGCACGCATCGGATGATTGCGTTTTATGTGTTGACTGTGCGTATATGACCTGTGTTAAGGGGCAGTGGTGGCTTGGCGGTTAAGGCTCTGGGTAAATATTTAGATGGTCAGGGGTTCAAGCCCCAACACCGCCACCGTTGGGCCCTTGGGCAAGGCCCTTGACCCCATCTGCTCCAGGGGCACCGTATCATGGCTGACCCTGCGCTCTGACCCCAGCTTGGCTGGGATATGCGAAAACTTATAGGGGCAGTGGTAGCTCAGCGGTTAAGGCTCTGGGTTACTGATCAGAAGGTTGGGGGTTCAGGCCCCAGCACTGCCAAGATGCCACTGTTGGGCCCTTGAGCAAGGCCCTTGACCCTATCTGCTCCAGGGGTGCTGTATCATGGCTGACCCTGCACTCTGACCCCAGCCTAGCTGGGATATGTGAAAAAGAAGAATTTCACTGTATATGTGCAAATGTATAATGTGTGATAAATAAAGATAATTATAATTATAAATTATAATTATGTACAGTTTTTATCGTGGTACTTTGGTGGAAATTTGGATGTATGAGTATAAAATAAACTTATGTGCTTGAAAAGACTGTATGATTCAGTATTTGTGCGAATACGGGGCTCGACATTAACGCTTGTCTGGGACAAGTGGATTTTTAAAGAGCACCTATTATGGTTTTTCAAATATTACCTTTCATGTAGTGTGTTATATAGCTGTTTGTGAATGTAAAAAAAGTCTGCAAAGTTTCAAAAATCAAAGTGCACAACAAATGGAGTTATTGACTCCCAAAAGAAAGAACCAATTCTGAACACCTGAAACGAGTCATTAGTAATTCCAGATTTACTTCCTGTACTAACCTACATAATTTGGTAACAAAAAACCCACCTCTGGTCTTCATTGGCTGCTCGCAAACAGCTTTGAACCGCCCTCAAACGCTACACTAAGCAGTAGACCAATCACAACACACTGGGACATCTGACCAATCAGAGCAGAGTAGGCTCTCTGAAAGGAGGAGTTTAGAATGAATCCTTTAGAACGGATCATTGAACGAGTTGTTTTTGACACTGGGGAAAAAAAAAGGTAATGCTGCAATTTAAATTATGAGCAAATTAAAGTGTTTTTTGACCTTGGATGCATGTAAATCTATTGTATGAGACCTTTAAAACAAAATTAGTCACGTTTAAAAAAAATAATATGTGCGCTTTAAAGGGGCAAGTGAAAGAGAATTTGACTTGCCCGACCGGACAAGTAGCCTGATTTTAAAGCACGTACTTTTATCATTTCCTAGCGATCTAGTAACTGCGTGCTGTTTGACTGACAGGCGGCTTGAGTGTGTGGTGTGCTTTACATCCACGTGTGCTACGAGAATGCTCACGCTAACGCACCCACCACACGCCTAAAAGGTCAAATACATTTCAAAATTCCGGCAAAATGCTTGTCTTGGTGAGGTGTTCATGGAAACACAGAGTTATATCTGAAGTGAACGGAAACATTGCGGGAAAAGCTGATGTGTATCAAAAATGTAGGACTTGTAAGTTTAAATGTAACCTAATAGACCTGCCGCTGTCTAGTGTCCTTAATATTAATCAAACAACAATAATGAGAAAACCACTAACTGCTCTTAGCTGGATAACTTTAGTAGTATAACTCTAGTACAAAAGTATTAATGTATTATTCATACAGGGAAGACCAGTAGTAGTTTTGTGTAAAATTCATTCTGAATGTTTAATTGAGTATTTGATACTGTAATCTTTTTTTAAAGCTGTTAAAAAGCACTGTTTTCTAATACTTTTTTTTCTATAGCTTTTCTATTGTTATTTTATTACTGACTGTTAACTACTCTTGAATAATTACTTGAGAACCTAATTCTTATATAATTAACAAATTAGTGTTAGGCTATTGTTGTGGTATTGAAGCTGGTATCAAAAATAATGAAATTTCAGTACAGACTAGTGAAAATTTGGTATTGTGACTAAGTATATATTGTGTATGGTAGATCTTGCTGAAATAACATGATGGAAAAAGTAGCTCTAATTCCATAGAAGTGTGAGCACCCCTGCTGTAAATGATGGCGATGGATGCTTTCCTTTATTTGACTACTATGCATACATGTAACATAAAATAACTACCATGTGACAATAGCCTCCTCCCCTACCCAGCACAGTTTACATTTCTGTCATGGAGTTGATTGTATAGGTATAAAACTATTAGGTTGGGCACCTGTCAAAATTTTAGAAAACATACAGCAGAAACTTTTGAAATGTAACTACTTGACCATGTAACCAGTTCATGTCCTTTTTCTCTCTGTACAAGTAACTTTTTTACTCGGACAAGTGAATGACCAATTTACTTGTCCAAAGTACAAGCACATCACAATGCTTAATGTCGAGCCTTGGAATATGAATGACAGGAGCTTGTTCAGCACTGCTGTGTGTTAGTGCTAAAGCTGATTTGAATCTGGCAGCTTGTAACGTAACTGGCTGTTGCAGAAACACGTGTGATGCTACTCTGTGGGGGCCAGTTACGTATGAATGTTTATTCCTATATATATAAAAAATTGTTATATTGCCCACCCGTAGCAGAAAGTGTTTTATTTGGTTTAGGATGCAGACATGCATTGGTTGTCTTGTGTGTCTTTTTCAGTGTTTGATTACACCGCTGTGAATTTGGGTAACAACATGGGAAATAATTTCAGCTCCAGCTTCACAGTATTGGTGAGAATCCTCTACCAGCCCGCAGATGTAAGTTATTGTAGAATATGAGCCAAAATGATGTGGGATCGGTGGCAGATGAGTGGGCAGTTTCAGTTTGTTGGGTTAAGGACTGAGTTTAGGGTTTCTGCTGTGGTGTGTGTCTGTCTGTGTATGTTCACATGCACACACTAAAGAATGCAACAAAGCTTAAGAGTGGATTACAAAGGAATAGAGACCAAATTCTAACCCTTACACATACAAATTTGGGTATATACACTCACTAAACATTTTATTAGGAACACCTGTACACCTACTTATTCATGTGATTATTTAATCAGCCAATCGTGTGGCAGCAGTATAATGCATAAAATCAGGTAAATACAGTTCAGGAGCTTCATTTAAAAATGTGATCTCAGTGATTTCGACCGTGGCATGATTGTTGGTGCCAGACGGGCTGGTTTGAGTATTTATGTAACTGCTGATCTTCTGGGATTTTCACGCACAACAGTCTCTAGTGTTTACTCAGAATGGTGCCAAAAACAAAAAAACATCCAGTGAGCGGTAGTTCTGCTGATGGAAACGCCTTGTTGATGAGAGAAGTCAATGGAGAATGACCAGACTGGTTCGAGCTAACAGAAAGGCTACTAATTCAGATAACCACTCTGTACAATTGTAGTGAGTAGAATAGCATATCAGAATGCACAACATGTTGAATCTTGAGGTGGATGGTCTAAAACAGAAGACGACCACGTCGGGCACTTTATTAGGACCGTAGTGTTCCTAATAAAGTGCTCATTGAGTGTATGCTAGTGTTTTTTGTTTTTGACTGCAATCCAGGCCAGTGTGGAATAGAGGTGGGAATCACAAGGTAACTGGCGATTCAATAAAATATCGATATTTAGGTCATAATATGATATTATTGCGATTCAAAACTATATAAAAGCAATATTTCACTCAATGTTTCTAATTCATTTTCATTGGACTTAAGGTTGAATTAATTTCCCTAAAATGTTAGCCTATTATATATGATACTAAAATACCTCAGTTAATGTTACTAATGTAAAATCTTGATAAATTTTAGTAAGGAAGGGTGATTGTGTAAAGCATGATAACTGCACCTTCCAAGGGACTGTTGTTGAATTCCTTGGTCAATTTGGCAAAGACATTTTTTTTCCCCATCACCACAATGTTAATGAGAAAAAATGTAAATAATAATATTGATATTTGGCGTGCAAATGTCGATACAATATCATGAAGAAAAATATCACAATACTTTAACATTTAGCACTTTTTCTGATTTTCTGTACTGATTGTGGGTGGAAAAGTGTATTTACCAAATATGGTAATGGAGCTTGGGTAATACAGTCTTGTTGGTAGCTGAAAGATATGGAAACTCTTTCAAAATCAGGGTTCAACAATATGGATTTTTTTTTTTTTTTTTTGTCGACTGCCAGTGTAGATTTTACTTGCCCTGCCAATGTTTTCACAAAAAATGATCAATGTTATTTTTAGCAAAAATATTTATGCATCAATTTTGTTTTTATATGTTTTTAATATTTTATCAAATTAATTACATGTCGATCAAGTAATCTCAATCGTATATCAATATTTACAGGGATAGGCCCTCAAATAAAGGTAATTTAGGATATAATTAAAATATTTATATATCATATATATATATTAAAGGGTAAGTTCACCCAAAAATGAAAATTCTCTTATCATTTATTCACCCTCATGCCATCTGAGATGTGTATGACTTTTTTCTTCAGCAGAACACAAAGAAAGATTTTTAGAAGAATATCTCAGCTCTGTAGGTCCTTAAAATGCAAGTGGATGGTGATCAACACTTTAAAGGTCCAAAAAGCACAGACAATCATAATAACATAATCCATATGGCTTTTTTATTTCCATATCATTGCACACAACCCTATCATTGGCCTACATCCCTCTGCTCTATTTTTAATTGTGTTCTCATGTCAGACGGATGCTTTTGGAGTTTCAATTTGGCTGTGTCTCCCTAATTTAAATTGTTAAAGAGTTGTGAACATTTATGAGACAAAAGGGGAATCCAAACTTATCTTCTGAACTACACATACTGTATATTAGACCTCAGATTAATGGGTTATTATCAACAGTTTTCCTTTTCTTCGGCTTTCTATCTTGTTTCTGAACGGCAATCTAAATCGAGCAATTCTGTGATTTGGTGACTAAAAACAGCCATTTGACTCCTTAATGTTTCTGCTTAGGAACCAGTGGCCCCCCAATTCATTTGTTTTAGTCTGGAGCCTTGTACCTGTAAGATGGGACTTCCTTTCTAAATCCATTGACCGTTTCAATTTCTCCCATTCATTTTAATAAAAGTGACCAGACTCTGCTAAATAGCCTCTGGTCCAGCTGCCTGCTCATTGTTTTGACGAGGCGTGTTGCCTGAACAGCTAGAGCTTACTGCACCAAGGAGGTACATCAAGTTTGAATTGCTTTGATGGCAGGAGCATTCCTTATTACGGAATTTATGTATAGGTCAGGAGTATAATTAGTTAATTCAGTGTTTTTTATGTAATCAATTCGACAGCCCTAATTTTTACATTTAACAGTAAGTTTTCTTAAAAAACTATTTGCAACAGAAATTATGTTAGGTTTTAAATGTACAATTATTGTAAGTGTATGAAAACTATGAAATGCCTGCATGACAAATGAAAGGCATAAATCAACAGTCACTTGACATTGTGAAAACACAATACTGGCCTGATTGGGCAAGTGACCATTTCGTCAACTGTTCCAAAACCTTTTCTAACTGGCCCTGGGCCATCCTTTTTGTTGAGCTGTGGTATCCCTTGATGAGTGTAACTTTTGCATCTATTTGACCACCTGTATATAATACCAGTTCACCCCATTCTCAGAATTACCTCTGAAGTATGTTAAACCCATGTGTATACACTGCTTTACTGCAAGGTATTGTTCCAGTGAAAAACTTGGTCAGTCTGGATTTGATGCTGGTGTAATTAGTGTGTATGAGACAATATTTCTTAACCCACAGTAAGACAGCTCCAGCAGAGGAAGTAAGGGAGATAGACAGCAAGTGAAGTATTTGTTTTGAGGTCACAGATACATTTATGAACTAAACCTCAAGCTGAATAACCTGACCGACATATTTGAAGTTATCTTTTGCTTTTTTCATTACAGACACACATATTAAAACAAGAAAACACATCTTATTGAAGGCTGATTTTCTGTGCTGCAGTGACTGTATGAATGTCATTTCCTCCGGAAATCAGTGAGACTGGTTTGAACATCTGATTCTTCAGTTGGCCTTTCAGTTACAGCCTATACAAAACAATGTACTATCTTAAAATGTTAATTCAATTCCAGATTAATTCCTTTTCCCAGTACACTGTGCTGCTGAAGTCAGTGAAATAGCTTACAAAAGTGCCATATTTGTCAGTCTTGTGAAATATTGAGGGTGAATTATCACGCTTGGTTTTTAAACTAGAATAAGAGAATTGGGCTGTTTTTCTGCTCAGACAGTACACACTAAAAATGTGTTAATATTTTTATTTTTTTTCCTTTTAGATCAATAAAAGTCTGTCTTTTATCTCACATTTTATATATGCACGTTTTCATGTCCTGCTCTTTTAACTGCATGCATTGAAGTCTCATCTGCCTTGATCCATGAGGAGAAGAGGGAGTGCTGAGGTAGCAGTTGCTAGTGAAGATGCCAAGTCGTTCGTTTGTGTTGCTCCATCCTGAGATGGCGGAGAAGCAGAGAGAGAGAGAGAGAGCTTAAAAATGCATTCATGTTTTGTCTCTTTTGCTTTCATTGCTCCTTTTCCGTGCACTTTATTACACTTCCTGTTATTTTTTTTCTGTCGCTTAAAATGCTCAAACACGTGCTTGGTTTTTATGCAGTCTTCTCTGAAATCCTTTCTCAATTAATTCTGCTGTTACTTGTGTTTTGTTTCATCTAAACCTCAAAATGATGTGTTCATTTAAGTAATGTTTCATAATCTGAGTCAAAATGCGATATTTAAAGTCTAATCCCATGAGTGTCTATTTTAAAAACTGATTTTAGATTTTACTAAGTGATTTTAAGGTTAGTGTTAAGTGAGCATTCAACGAAACTGCCACCTTAATTAAAAACAGAGCAGTGAAACTGGGTTAGTGGGTCAGTTTAAATGCCGCAATAGAGAAGCAAAGAAAGCAGGCAAACGTCCTTCTGTGTTGTGTAACGGCTCTCAGGAGGAGATTGATCTCAGCTACTTTGTATTACAGAGTTAGTGTCGAGTGTGTGTGGTGTTTTGCGAACCAAGGCCAGCTCATCTGTCATATGTCGAATGTGTGTTTGTGTGTTAGTGCGAGAGAGAGACAGAAGGGGTGACGCATCCGAATGAAAGACTGGTTCTCATTGGTTACCTAGTTACATGAATGTAATCCCTCCACATAGTACTGCTGTGGCTGAAATACAGATTGCTGTTCAAAGTCCCAGAACTGAAAAAACACTGCAGCACGTTATAAATGTTTCTCTTTCCCCCACTTAGGTCTACGGGTCGGGCAAGAGACTGTGACCTCATACCCGCAGGTTGCCGTGGTGCGCGTTCCGACCCCGTGGGTCCAATCGGACAGTGACATCACTGTCCTGCGTCACCTGGAGAAGTTGGGCTGCCGTCTGATCAACCGTCCACAGGCCATCCTTAACTGTGTCAATAAGTTCTGGACCTTCCAGGAGCTTGCCGGGCATGGTGTCCCTCTGCCTGACACGTACTCCTACGGTAAGAAGAACTAATTGTTGCATCTGAAACACTTTAATCCCCAATCTTTAAAAAAAAAAAAAAAACATTTATACTTCAGTAGTTATAAAGAAATTCAACTTTCTCTAGAGGTGCACAGGTATAGAAATTCTGGCTGATGCTGATTACAAGATTTTCATAAGAATTTTCATGTTCTGACTGAAACAATATGATTTACATTTCTGAATATAAAAAACCGTAATATTGGCTTCCAATACTGACCGATGATGATTTATTTAAAAAAACACCAATATTGATCATTACACACATGACCACCGTTATAAACTCATTAGGTATGAACAATATATATTTTTATTCCAAATGGAGGCAAACTACTCACCTTTCAGCTGAGTCTGCTTTTCTGAAGCTAATCTGCCCAAATTGTTTGGTAAAAATGTCTAAATATTTCTTATTAAAATCACTTAGTTTAAGCTTAAACACTTAAAGGTTTAAATACAACAAAAAGCTTTAAATACAACTAACAAATCAACTGAAAATACATATCTCGAACAACTGCTATGATTTTCTCAACTTTTTCACCTCTCTTTCCAAATATAACACTATTTTAATAAATGTTTTTAAAAAAAAATTATAAAAAAGAAATATCACCATTATTGAGCTTTACACATATGGCCACCATTATAAAAACAATTAGGTGGAACTTGTTTATATCTTATCGACAATGCTGATTAATCACGTATATAAATATTTGCTGAAAAAGCCCCTCAGATAACATTAATTCAGTATATAATGATTAAATAATTATATTTATAAAGTATAGACTGAAAATAATTCAGATAATTAAAATGCATTTGAGGCAGACGATACAAGACAATAAAAAAAGTGGCTTTAGAAGGCAATATATTGTTTATTTCCATATTATTAAACATAAGCCTATCATTGGCCTATAGTCCACAGCAATCCATTTTGTAATTATTTTCGTCAATCTGTCCGAGATATCTAAGGGCTTGTCCAAGGATGCACCAATATACACCTGTGTCAGATGGACACTTCAAGCATCTCACTTTGGTTGAGTCACGTCATAAACACAGCATTTTAGGTCGCTGTGGTGAGTAAAATGTATTTTGAAACTTTTGAAAAACGCGTCTCGAGATCCCTGCATTCGGAATTGTGCTCCATCCAGCTGTGTTTGTATGCAAGAATGCATTCTCATCTTGTGCTGTCGCTAGTGTCAAGCAAGACTGAGTTTGGTTTGTTGCCTAAATGCCTATACAACTGGATTTTCACTTACTGCCCTCTGATAAAAACAAGTGGTACTTCAAGGTTGAATTTCTCAGATGGTAGGGATATTCCATATTACGGTCCGAGGACATTATTAATTGCATTAATTTTTTAAATATATATTATATGTATGTGTTGTTTTTTCTCAAAATAATTACTTTTTGGTTTTTGGTTTGTTATAATTCCAATGTGTGTGTGCATGTCTGTATTTATAATTTATTCAGACACACACAGGCTGTTTATGCAACAGTCTCCTGTTTAGAGAACAAAAGGGAAAGCCCTCCTGACTAGCTAAAGAAAACCAAAATGAAAAAAAAAAAAAAACAGAGAAAAAGGAAGAGATGGGGAGGGGGCTGTATAACGGCAGTTACATCTGCTGTTGTGACGTTCTCCTGGCAGAGCCTGTCTGACATACCCTGCATTCTCTCTCTCTCTCTGCCCCCTCCCATTTATAGCTACTAGAATTCATCTGCTCAGCTCAACAAATGCTTCATCCATAGAGCCATTTTCTCTTCAAAAGCATAGAGTATTTGTGTAAGGGTGCAAGGGGTACAGAAAAACCCAGCACTAACTGTGGTTTGCATTTGAGCTTAAATGATATTTCTACCCATTCCTTTCTTTTCTGCTTTGTTTCTTTTGCTTTTTCCACCAGTATCTGTTCTCTTTTTCATCCCAGACACATGTTTGGTCAGACATGTGGCTATCATGTTTCATCTGTAGTGCATATTTTCCTAATAAATCTTAGAGCCATTAACCTTCAAAAAACTGGCCACGTAGTTGGACAAAGTGCTGACCAGGAAATCGGAAAAGCTGTGCGTGGCAAAAAATAAAAAATATGTCAGTCCTTCTCATGTGGACATTAAATGTCTGTGTTGATTGTTTCATTAGAGCTGTTTGCATCTCGCTTCGGAATCTCACATTGAAATCTCACTTAAAATGACATTCACTACATATTCACTAACCAACGTGTGTGTGCTTCTCTAGGGGGACATGACAACTTCCGCAAGATGATCGATGAAGCGGAGCCTCTAGGTTACCCTGTGGTGGTGAAGAATGCTCGTGGACACAGAGGTAAAGCACTGATCCCAGAACAGCTGGTGCTCATAATGATTCCTATTGGGACTGAAGGAACTCAAAGCAGTGCTGTTACACAATTTTAGACCAGATCTGGTTGCTGACAAACCTCCAACAGCCCTGAGAACACATAAAGAAGTTATACAGCAAACTGAATCTCTAAGTCTCAGAATAAAGAAATTGAGTAGCTCCCGTTAACCATAAAAAACAAAGGCTGTCTGTCTTCCTCTCTCTTATTGCATAGAGAGTGCCTTTGTCCAGCACAGTTATCTCAAGCTTTGTGCGGTGTGTGTGCTGATATGTATCAGTTTTTTGCGACTGCTGTTGTTTTAACGGTAGTTGCTGATCTTCAATCTCAAAATTACACTAAAGCAACATTAAATTAAATTAAATCTCACTTGATCAACACAGAGCAGTGGCCACATCTGGACAAAATTTATACCATTAATTAATTAAAAACCCTATCAATAATTGGTTATTAGGGTTCAGCATCACGCACTTGATGTGACAAAATACAAGCTCCAGAACTGCTCCAGTGACTTATCATTAGTTTAATTTTCAAATAACTTCACCGTCTATGATTAGAGTGAATTACCAAAATTACTGTTGTAAATGGACACCTTACAGGTTGTTAATTTAAAATGGTATATTTTCAGAGGAATCTGTTGATATGAGATGAACTGTAGAACATGCATACCAAACCATGGGTGGCTTTTTTTTCCTTTTTTGTTTTCTTTGAAGAGAGAGGGAACCATTTCACCTTGTTGGTTATTTTGCAGGAACATTTTACCACACCAGCCTAAACAAATTGTAGCCAGTCTCTGCATGTTTCAGAATGATGTAGTTCACAGGTTTATGCTTGCATTCAGACCTGGCATGGAATTGTTGTGAACTGGTTTCTTACGTTATATGAGGATTCTGTATGTTAGGGTTCTCACGGTCACAGAAAAACAGGTGGCTTAAATATCAGGAATTTCAAAATTGTGATTTACAGGCTTAAGTAAGTACTGGAAATTAATATTAAAGAAGTAATGGAAATGTCTTTAGTGAAATACAGGGCTCCAGACTAAAAAAAATGACTTGGGAGCCATTGGCTCCTAAACTGAAACATTAAGGATCCAAATGGCTGTTTTTAGTTGTCAAATCACAGAATTGCTCGATTTAGATAGAAAGCCGAAGAAAAGACAGCTGACAGCCCATAAATCGGATGTTTAATAAACAGTATATATAGTTGAGAAGATAAGCTTGCATTCCCTTTTGTCTCATAAATGTTTACACCCCTTTCATAATTTATATAAATATAAGAGATAAAATAATTTATTTAGTACTGTTCTTTTGAATCTACATTACAGATATTTACATAAAGGTATAGTATGCATATAGTAGTGTGTTGTCTTCTTGTGCATCAATGAATGTTTACACCTTGTGTAATAGTTGTGTACAAGTCAAAAGCTTGATATATATATATATATATATATATATATATATATATATATATATATATATATATATATCTTTAAATTGTTTTAAAATATTGTCTTAGTCTTTCTTTACTGTTACCGGTAGGTCCAGACACAGAGACTACAAGAGTGCAAATTGAACGAAATCCCAGATGCAGTTTATTGTGCTACTCCAATCCCAATCATTAATTACCAGAAGAAAAAAAAGTGGTACAAAATATGGGACTTTTAATTATAAAGAAGCCCGAAATACACATGAGACTCTTATTTTTAAATGTCTGCGCTCCCAGTTGTGAGCTCACTGATGACTGATTCACTGAGAAAATGAATCTGATTCAAACTGCTAACCTGAGCTCCTGAGTTCAAACCCTCAGTTCTTTTCAGGTGAAAAAGACCCGGTTCAAAAGAGTCATTTGTTCACGACACTCTCGCGCTGGGTTTGTTGTTGCGTGTGGTGCAGTGAGCTCGTCATCACAACAGAACGGGTGAATAGTGGCGTGAGACACACTGGTGCGTGATCTAAAGATTAATTCAATAACTCACAATATGATATCTGACGAAACGGCATATGAACGCACACAACTCGACTGTCGCAATCAATTATTTTTGGTTGCATTTGTGGCCATTTTAGTCGCAGTCTGGAGCCCTGGAGAAATAAGAAATAAAAATAAATATTATATACAGTACTGTGCAAAAGTTTTAGGCAAAATGTTGCATAGTGAGGATGTCTTCAAAAATAATGACATAAATAGTTTTCATTTATCACTTAATGTCATACAAACTCCAGTAAACATAAAAAAAGCTAAATCAATATTCGGTGTGGCCAACTTTGCCTTTAAAACAGCACCAATTCTCCTAGGTACACCTGGACACAGTTTTTCTTGGTTGTTGGCAGATAGGATGTTCCAAGCATCTTAGAGAATTCACCACAGTTCTTCTGTCTATTTCAGCTGTCTCAATTGCTTCTGTCTCTTTATGTAATCTCAGACTGACACGATGTTCAGTGGGGGGTTTTGTGGGAGCCAAGACATTTGTTGCAGGGCTCCCTGTTCTTCTATTCTAATCTTTTCTATTTGCAAAGTAATGTGTGGGAGTCTAACATTTATATTTCCTATTGACACACTAAAGCTGAAGATATAAATAACCATCTTAAGACAAATGCTTTTGTGAAACATCTTATGTGCCTAAAACTTTTGCATAGTACTGTGTGTGTGTATATATATACATTTCTTGATGGCTTAAAAATATTTCATTGACTAGAAATTTATTTTTGCAAGGACAATCATTTAAAAAATATTTTTAAAGCTCCTTATCCAATAATCACAAACGACTGGATAATTTATGGAAAAATCATGGAAATCCTTTGGTCCAAAGTAGTGGGAAACATGGTTATGTAAAGCAAGACTTGTGCACACACATTTCAGTCGAACTTAAGTTGATCAATTGAACAGTACTAAATGGATTATAACTATATTTATAATCAAAATTTCTCTGCTTTATCTGCCATCTTGGATTGATTTTTTTTCAACTGAGCCCATGACAATGCAGTCTCTGGTTGCCTTTCTGGAGAAGAATATATACAATTCTACCTTAGAATTTGGCCAAAACAAGATAACTTGGGAGGCAGCATAATTAAGATATGTACCTTCTGGAACAGCCTTTATGTTGGGAGTGTGCCTATGATGCCAAAAAATGCTGCCTCTGGAGGCAGCTCAATAGGTTTTGAAACAGCAGTTCAGGTAGTCCACTAAAATAATGGAGAATTCTGCTCGAAATACTGCGTTTGTGCTTAGATAAAATTTGAGCAGCATCTGAGAGAAACAGTGCGCTTTTTTCCTCCTGCGCTCTTTGTCTTTAATGGCTTTTTGCAGTTTATTATCATGCACTTACACATTGACATTGTGATTGATGTATGTCAACATGTAATCAGAGACCCTCCCCTCAAATTCTAAACACAAGTGGTCACATGGGAAGCTTTTGAGACATGTGGTAATATCAGGTGGTAACAGGGCCTGTGTGTTAAGGAGATATGTTTGACACTATTTCATGTACAGCACATGGCTATCTTTAAATGAAGGTTCAGGCACTTTAAGGATAGTTTACTCAAAAATGAAAATTATTTTATTTACCCTCATTTACTCACAAGTTTCTTACGTAGAACACAAAAGGAGATGTTAGATGCATTTTTTTTTTTCATATAATGAATTTTAACTAGAGCCACCATTCACTTTATGCCTGACATCTCCTTTTTGATGTTTCATGGAAGAAAGTCATATAGGTTTGGAAAAACAACATCCAAATTTTATTTTTGGATGAGCAATCCCTACAAGTCAGGAATGTTACAATTTGCTCCTTTTCTATTTGGTGCAGAGAAAAGTCATCTTGCTTTCGAATAGTAGAGATTACAGCCTAGATTTTCGAAATATCTTGGATACTTAAAATATATGGTTTCTTCTGAGAATTGTAGAGCAAGTCTGTGTACATTTCCCCACCCTAAGTTTTGCAGTTTAATTTGACATGGGTTTATAGGTGATCATATTAGTTTTTTGATTGTGTGGTGTTTGTTTTGATCTGTACAGGTAAAGCTGTGTTCTTGGCCCGGGATAAGCACCACCTCTCAGACCTGTGTCACCTGATTCGCCATGACGCCCCATACCTGTTTCAGGAGTATGTGAAGGAGAGTCATGGGCGGGACGTGCGAGTGGTTCTGGTTGGCGGTAGATTGATTGGATCCATGCTGCGCTGCTCCACTGATGGACGCATGCAGAGCAACTGCTCACTGGGTAGGCAATCACACATGCTCACCTTTCCTGCTCATGATATTTTATGTCAAATAAGTCATGTCCAGTTTGAATACAGTGTCCACAGTATGTAGTATTTTGGTCCAGTAATGCAGTTGGTTTCAACTGTTGAGTCCCAGTTTTTATAAATGTATCGCAGGTCTGATCTGATAGGGTCACAGAGAGCAGGGGAAAAACAATGATAAATGCAGTTATATAATAATGCATAGATAGGGTGACAAAATAAACAGCTTGGCCTTTTTTTAAAGGAAGAAGAAAACGGTTCACAAATCTTGTTATTGTCAAAGGCTATGTGTCCAATCAAACTCTGTGCTATTTTTGTGCAAAATCATCTGTCACTTGGTTGAAGCCAGCCAAATAAGACCGATGCCAGCATGGACCGGTTTTGTGACATGCCCTCATCCTATTGTTTGTCCTATGCAGTTAATAAAATGGACATTTACTTTTGAAAAATAAACTAGTTTGGGTCACAAATGTATGTAAAATCTGGGTTCTGAAGCAAAACCAGTTGAGAACCACAAGTGTTGGGAATGAGAAACGGTTATTTTTCAGAGCACATTCCATTTTTATAATTAAAAAGTTTGGAACCAAATAATTCTCATGACTTGCGGTTCTGTTAATGGCTGACGGAATGTGCAATGTTCCACCAATGTGGATGGAATGGAACAGAATTTACACTGCACAACATACAACATGCTCTACCGAACAAATGACTTATCACCATTTATTTTTATTTTTGGTGAATCAAAAACTTTCTGAACCGCAAGTCAATAATTTTGTCATGTCCGACTTTGAACAATTACTGGATGGTTGTTGATATGACACTGTAGGTAAAGATGCACATTTAGTTTTGTTTTAATTGCCGACATTTTAGAAAATTTAATGAATGTATAAAATATCTTAAAAGATCTGTGTAAACACCATTTGCAAGAATCTGTTCTGTTAAAAATATTAAATCATCTGATTATTCGGTAACAGACTGCTGATGAAAATAGCCTTGGAAGCTGGCATGGCGTAAAATCACTAACTAAATTAACTGGCTGCTGAGGGCAGTATATCCAATACAAATTGTGTTCATTTCCGAATATTTCTTCCTAAAAAGTTCTAAAAGAATCACTATGCAGTGACATTTTATGAAACCCTACAAGGGTGTTTCCAGTAGTCTCTCTGCTCATATTTACACACTCTCTCTTTCTAGGTGGGGTGGGAATGATGTGCCCTCTTAGTGAGCAGGGCAAGCAGCTGGCTGTGCAGGTGTGCAACATTTTGGGAATGGACGTGTGTGGGATCGACCTGCTGCAGCTGAATGACGGCTCCTTCGTGGTGTGCGAGGCTAACGCCAACGTGGGCTTCATTGCTTTTGACCAGGCATGTGGCATGGATGTGGCGGGCATCGTGGCCGACTACGCCCTCTCCCTGCTGCCAAGCCGCCTTAGCAGGAAGATGTCGCTGCTTTCTGTGGTTTCCAGCACCAGTGAAACAAGCAGTGAGACCGAGGTGATCATCCCCACAGAGGTGTGTATCCCCAATGAGATCTGCCCACCTGGTGCTACCTGTGCCATGCCCGACGGCGTCTCCAACATGAGCACAAGCTCCACCTCCAGCGAGAGTGAGGTGGATCTAAACGAAACGGGCCCTGCCCCTGTTGCCGAGGATCCCGCCTACAATATCAACTCCCTACTCGCGAGTGAGATCAAACTGTTGACTGAGTGAGCTGGAATCACAGCCACAAATACACATACACACACACACATGCATACACATACATTGAAGAGCGATACACATACTGAAGTGGACATGATATATACAGATGCACACATGTAATCATACTAACCCTCCCTGTAAACCCCTGTCTGAGGCTGCTCCCCTGATGTTTCTTCTCCATTGACAGACTATAGAATTATTCAAATGTACAGTGGAGTTTGGAAGTGCACTAGATCGTGTACGCTCCAGCCAGGCTGTAGTGCACCAGCTCAATATGCGTTTGCCACTGTAATTTGAGGGTGCATGCACTGTAGAGTGGTTTTATCTGGACTAGATTCCCAAATGTAATCTTTCAGCTACCATCAAACTGGATTCTGATGTACATACACAAACTCAAGGTCAAAGACATATTACAATCTGTATTATAAAGAGAGCATGAATGAATTTCGTCTGTTACAAACCCTTTGGTAGTAAAGGGTGGCTAAAGGTAGAATGCATTGTGTGCATGGGGGAGACGGATAGAGCAACAGAGTGGACCTAAATTCAGCTGCCATCGGAGAACACACAAACACCTAAAGGGACAGCAAAATTAAAAACTGGAAAGTTTAGTTAGATGCCCCTTCAATCTCTTTAAAGCATGAGTGAGTATGACTTATCTTAGGCTGTTGCAATGACTACCTGTAGTTAATTTACTGCTGTTTAGACAAGCATAGAAATTGTATTTGCTCTGCCAGTGTCAATTAGAATTGAGTGACTCAAACATTTACATTCCTAAATGTGTAAGGGAGGATTTGGCACACATGAACTGGCCCTTAATCAATTCTCATGGGCATCTTCTACCTGGTAATTCTGTAAATTAGGTGACCATATTAGGAATCCTTGTTGTCCACCATTTTGAACTAGTTGAAACATGTTCACAGATTGATGCTACGGAAGACAATGTGTGCTATCCTGAATAGGAAAAATATTCTTTAAAACGAGTGTCATTTTCCAAAGTCAAGCATTCAAATCTGCAATTGACCACACGCCAATCTGCATATGTCTGCCGCCCCAAAGGCAAATCATTATCTCCCACATAAAAGAGTCCTAGCAGTGAGTTGCATAGAGCTAGAGAAAGTTGAATTTTAAATGCTAATATTTTTACCACGAGGGCTGAACATTTTGCCAACACTAAACGCTGATGATGAATAAGCTATTTGTCTTCAACGATTGTTTGTATAAAAATCTTGCAACAATAAAACTGAAGTGTCAATTCAAAAGGGTGCTAGAACTTCTCTTAATGCAGCCCAGTGGTTTAAAGAAGTATAGGTCTCTGCGAAACAACAAAGGGTGTTTCCCAATCTGTGGGTGTTTTTAAACTGGGATGGGAATTTCTCAATTATCCAGTGAAAGTAGGGAATTGCAAGTAGGCAAATTGAGTAATGTGGTTGAAAAATGCCCATCCCGTTTTGAAAACGCCCACTGATTGGGAAACACCCATTTGTGTTCAGCAGAGACCCATGTCTTTGTTTAAAAGCCAATGATAACCAGAAAGGAAAACAGGAGTTGTATTGATTGAAGTGAATCTCCATTTATTTGTTGTAGTCAAAGATACATTAGTACACACAACATTTCTCAAGTCTAATTCTTCTCTTTAACTTTAAGCAAATCTGGAAGTTTTTACTGAAATCTAAGAATCCAGATCAAATTTGAACCAAACTCCATTCACATTGAGTCTTAAGGTTTAAGACAGACTGCACATAACAATAAATGTCAAATTCACCATGGACCAAACTCACTATCCAAACCAACTCAGAATGGTTTTCAATGTTAGAAGTCACACAGTTTAAATAAATTTAAATGCGGTTTACACTTGATTCAGAATTTGAGTGAATTTAAGAGTAGTTAAAATTGAGATGATCTACTTTTTACAGTAAGACTAGGTTTTAAATTGGTGTTAACTCAGGGAAGCAGCCTTGATCAAATTCCTCTCCTTTGGAACATGTTACATATTTATGCTAGACAGTCCTGCCTATGTGTATCAATAAACAAAAGGACAAAGAATTATAAAATATTAAGAAATAGTTGCTGTGAGGCCAGATGGTTACAGACACACTTTTCTTGTTTGTTTTATAATATTTAGTGTTCTGTTGTCTTTCATTTTCCTAATTTATAATTTTTATTTTTTTGAAAAAAGGAAAAAACTGGTTTGTATGCGATGATCTTGCTTGGGAAAGACAAGAGTGATGAAGGGTTTTAGTGCTAGTTTATCAGAAAGACATTTACCACCTGAAACACGCACACTCTTCTCACCGCCCCCTCTCAAGCGTTGTGATTTGCTGTCTTGTGTGTAGTGTGTTCCATCATTTCATGCATCCAGAGACATGCTCCCTCCACCTGATCCCACACAAGAACAAGAGTCCCTGTAAATTCCGACACTTTTCAGTGTTTGATATAACACGCCGTATGGTTGTCGAACCCTTACACACTCTGCCTCCACTTCCAGTACAACACAACAGGAAGTTTCTTCTCCCCTGTTTTCACTTTCAAACCGGTGTCACGCCGAATCAAAATACTTTGTTCAAAATGAATTCAGAATGGAGAGAGAAATCTTATGACAACAGATGTCCAGGCTGCCTGTGTGAAACACCCACAGCGGCTTTTAGAACTGCCACAGTGGAAAACAAAGCCCTCATCTAAATGAAGTACTGATCATTCTGATTGATAAGGTACCAATATACTCCATGATTTGTGTGAATTAGGAGTTTTATTCATCAGCGATTAACAGTGTCTAAAAAGGAAAAACAAAAACAACCATTGCTGCTAATTAACACATAGCTCTCTGGTATGGAAAAGGGAAATGTTTTGAGACTCCATGTGTTCATTTCATTGCCTCTTTTTTTTTTTTTTTTTTTTAGTGGGAACCTAAATGCCAAAAAACAAGCAATGTTGTATAATTTAAAACAAGAAATTACTAGTGATAGAACGCTAACATTGATGTTA
Source organism: Myxocyprinus asiaticus (assembly GCF_019703515.2). Lineage (NCBI taxonomy): Eukaryota > Metazoa > Chordata > Actinopteri > Cypriniformes > Catostomidae > Myxocyprinus > Myxocyprinus asiaticus. The sequence continues at coordinate 21,830,640 of NC_059367.1, forward strand.
TGACGTAATAACAGTAACAATAAAGACATTTAAAAAATTTCCAGAACCTGAAAATGTGTCAGATGCTTGTCTATTTATCTTTCACCACAGCTCAACTGACCTTTTGCAAACAGATAGTCTTCCTCACTCCTAATATCCATTAAAGGAATATTCCGGGTTTAATACACGCTGAGCTCAATCGACAGCATTTGTGGCAAAATATTGATTACCACAAAAATTTCAACCTCGTTCCTCCTCATCTTTTAAAAAAAAAAGCAAACATCTGGGTTCCAGGGAGACAATTACAAATGGAAGTGAACGGGGCCAATCTGTAAACATTAAAATACTCACTATTACGAAAGTATAGCCACAAACATCATAAACAATGTGTGTTAACATAATTTTAGTGTGATAAAATCACTAACCTTTTATAGTTGTTATATCAAATTTTACAGCTTAATTGCCATGATGACGTAAACACTAAAAAAAATGCTGATTTAATGGCTTTACAGCTAAAAAAAAATACTCGTTTTAACAGAAGAATTAATGTAAATGCTTTTATAAAATTAATAGCTTCACATTTCTTACATTGTAAGTGCCTCACTGTAATCTTGATTTTTGCTTCTTTTTTTTTTTTAAAGAAAAGGGGGGAGGAGTTTAAAATGTTTTGTGGTAATCAATATTATGCCACAAATGCTGTTAATTGAGCTTAACTTGTATTGAACACAGAATATTTCCCTTAAAGTAGATTCACAAATGAATATGAAATGATGCAGTATGGCCCCCTTTACACCTGATATTAACATGTGTTTTTATTGATTCGATCACAAACGGATAGCCCTTGACCACATTAAAAGCCAGCTGTAAATCCAAAAACGCATTGTCATTGGATCACTGAAACATTTAGAGGTGGTGAGGGATGGATTCCTAACACATTCAATGGTGTAAATGCAAATACATTTTTTCCCCACATAAAACTTCATAATACATCACTGGTATCTTCCATTATCTGTTAAGTGCGATATCTGATCATTCTGGAGACTCCTTGGAATGCAAGGTGTAAATACAATCAAGCTAAAAAAATATCCAGATACTGTCCGTGTACGAATCACATGTTAATGTCAGGTGTAAAGCATATAGTCGGTGTGGTAAAAATGTAGGTAATATCTCAATTATTTATTGTGTCATAGGAGGTCTGGAGTGTGTATTTTAATGGGTAGTCTTATTGCAAGTGTTTTTCAGCATGTTGTAGGAGATTCTGGATGGACTCTTTCAGACTATTCTGCTCACTCAACCCCTGGATCAATACCTGAGCCTTCTTTCCATACTCCAGAGCCTATATACACACAAACACATTCAAAGACTCATTAAATCAATTAACATGTCTTATATTTCAAAATGTATCAATAAGTGTATTAAAACTTTACACTGTATAGCAAGTCAATTATCTGGAGCTGAACCAGAATAACTTTGATATGAGACTTTGATGCTGAGTTTAAGAGATAGTTCACCCAAAAATTAAAATTCTGTCCTGTATGACTTTCTCCATGAAATACAAAAGTTGATATAAGGCAGAATGTTAGCCTACAGTAATTAGCCACTTGAATGGTAGTCAACATTCAGTTTTTAGTGAATGGTGACTGACTAACATTCTGCCTAACATCTTTTGCATTCCATGGATGAATGAAAGACATACAGGCTTGAAACAACATGAGGGTGAGGTTAATGACAGAATTTCCATTTATGGGTGAGCTATCCCTTTAGCTGTTGTTTGAAATGAGAACTGAAAAGTTTAGTAGTAATGTGATATGAAATGGGGGTTATTTGTTGTAGTCTGATATTAGATCTGGGGGAGTTTAGGTGTATTCTATCTCAGAGGCAGAAGGAATCCTAAAGGAGTATCCCGTTATGACCAGAATAGCACTGGAACAGTCTGACTCTTAATTTCCTTCATGGCTTTAGTCATTTGTGTTAATCCACACCGAAGTCAAATAACCTAAACATTCTCAACACTAAATGTACATCCAAATCTAGATTCAACCCTTCCACCTCAGAACCTTCAATATACTAAGAAGTGATGCACTGAGGAATAAGAAAAATAGCTCCATGGATAAGCCCTAGACAACTTTTAGGGTGTTAATGAAAGACATAAAACAACATCTTTGTATCTGTAGCTCTTTCTGAACTTTGGTAAGCAGTAGTGGTTAAGGTTTGGTTATTTCCAATTGTTATTTGGTTATGTAAGGCTGTGGTGAGGAGGTGTGCATTGAATTAAGGAGTGTATTGTAAATTTGTAATATGATGGTAATGAATGGGATATTTCAATAGCATCTTAAACTGGTATAAAATGATATGTTGTTGTTTTTTGTTTACCTTGGTGTAGTTGTTGCTCAGCAACCACAGCATAGCCAGAGAATGAGCCAACATGGCTGACTGGGAAGGGCGAGGTTTCACACATTGTTCCTCAAACTCTAAAATACATCTCAATATCTGATCAGCCTCCACACACTGGGACTCATCTACAAAAACACACCCATACACACACACAAGAGTAATCTTAATTTCAAATATAGCTACAAGCAGCGATGACAGGCCCAAGCACCATGGGTCCATTTCCACCCAGTGGCTTTTGGAAAACAATGCAAGGTGGACACATGCATTTGACATTATTCTAAACAATTTTGAAGCAATTTGGTTAAATATAAAAGTACTATATTAAAGTCTGTAGTAAGAGCCACACTTCCTGCTGCCAAGTGGTGGTGCTATGACTGTGACCCAAAATAGTCACATCCATGTTTTTAGCCACCAAGATTAAACATACAGTTGAAGTCAGAAGTTTACATACACTTATGTTGAAGTCATTAAAACTCATTTTTTAACCACTCCACAGATTTCATTTTAGCAAACTATAGTTTTGGCAAGTCATTTAGGACATCAACTTTGTGCAATGATACAAGTAATTTTTTCAACAATTGTTTAAACACAGGTTGTTTCACTTTTAATTGACTATATTACAATTCCAGTGGGTCAGAAGTTTACATACACTAAGTTAACTGTGCCTTTAAGCAGCTTTAAAAATTCCAGACAAATTAGCTTCTGATAGGCTAATTGGAGTCAGTTGGAGGTGTACCTGTGGATGTATTTTAAGGCCTACCTTCAAACTCGGTGCCTCTTTGCTTGACATCATGGGAAAATCAAAATAAATCAGCCAAGACCTCAGAAAAAAAATTGTGGACATCCACAAGTCTGGTTAATCCTTGGGAGCAATTTCCAAATGTCTTAAGGTACCATGTTCATCTGTACAAACAATAGTACTCAAGTATAAACACCATGGGACCACGCAGCCATCATACCGCACAGGGAGACTCATTCTGTCTCCAAGAGATGAACGTAGTTTGGTGCAAATCAATCCCAGAACAACAGCAAAGGACCTTGTGTAGATGCTGGAGGAAACAGGTAGGCAAGTATCTATATCCACAAATAAAACGAGTCCTATATCGACATAACCTGAAAGGCTGCTCAGCAAGGAAGAAGCCACTGCTCCAAAACCACCATAAAAAAGCCAGACTACAGTTTGCAAGTGCACATGGGGACAAAGATCGTACTTTTTGGAGAAATGTCCTCTGGTCTGATGAAACAAAAATGGAACTGTTTGGCCATAATTACCATCGTTATGTTTGGAGGAAAAAGGGTGAGGCTTGCAAGCCGAAGAACACCATCCCAACCGTGAAGCATGGGGGTGCTTTGCTGCAGAAGGGACTGGTGCACTTCACAAAATAGATGGCATCATGAGGAATGAAAACTATGTGGATATATTGAAGCAACATCTCAAAACATCAGCCAGGAAGTTAAAGCTCGGTCACAAATGGGTCTTCCAAATGGACAATGACCCCAAGCATACCTCCAAAGTTGTGGCAAAATGGCTTAAGGACAACCAAGTCAAGGTATTGGAGTAGCCATCACAAAGCCCTGACCTCAATCAGATAGAAAATTTGTGGGCAGAACTGAAAAAGTGTGTGTGAGCAAGGAGGCCTACAAACCTGACTCAGTTACACCAGTTCTGTCTGGAGGAATGGGCCAAAATTCCAGCACCTTATAGTGAGAAGCTTGTGAAAGGCTACCCAAAATGTTTGACCAAAGTTAAACAATTTAAAGGCAATGCTACCAAATACTAACAAAGTGTATGTAAACTTCTGGCCCACTGGGAATGTGAGGAAAGAAATAAAAGCTGAAATAAATAATTCTCTCTACTATTATTCTGACATTTCACATTCTTTAAATAAAGTAGTGATCCTAACTGACCTAAGACAGGTAATGTTTTCTGCAATTAAATGTCAGAAATTGTGAAAAACTGAGTTTAAATGTATTTGGCTAAGGTGTATGTAAACTTCTGACTTCAACTGTACATCTCAATTTTAATCTAAATCATACAGATATGACACACTTCCTGTTTCCCAATTTTCACCATTAATTTAATGCCTCGCCATGGCAACATCATGTGATATATAAAAAACGTGTTCATAATTTAGCATCTTCAATGTCTTAGCATAATGTTGTCTAAATGTGGTGACAGTCTCATGAATCCCCTAGGAGGAGTATTTAAAAGTTCAGAGACTGCAATATTCAAAAAATCCAAAATGGCAGATTTCCTGTTGGGCGGAGCTAATAACTATAATTATGAAAGTTGTCTGGCTTAATGAGAACTATACAGTGGGGGAAATAAGTATTGAACGCATCAATATTTTTTTCAGTAAATATATTTTTAATGAGGCTATTCACATGAAAATTTTCATCAGACATCAGTATTAACTCAAGAAATACGCAAATGTAAAGATTCACAACATTAAAGTCCATAAATAAAGTTGTGTAATAAAGTGGAATGACACAGGAAAAAAGTATTGAAGACGCTAAGAAAAAGCAGTTCTCCAAGGCAAGGTAAGGCAAGGAATCAGCTGAAATCCGTAAGCAGTTAGAAAGTAATTATACCTCCTATCTGTGCAAATTAATATCAGCTGGGTTAGTAAACTGATGGTCTATAAAAAGGCTTTTCATTACCAAGGTGTCACACAGAAACATCTCATGATGGGTAAAAGCAAAGAGCTCTCCCAAGACCTTCGCAACCTTATTGTTGCAAAACATATTGCTGGAATTGGATACAGACGTATTTCAAAACTTCTGAATCTTCCAGTAAGCACCATTGGGGCCATTATCTGCAAGTGGAAGCAACATCACTCCCTCATCAACCGGCCACGCACAGGAGCTCCTCGCAAGATTTCTGACCAGGGAGTCAGAAGAATAGTCAGAAGGGTAGCCCAAGAGCCAAGGACCACTCGGAAAGAGCTCCAGAAACACTTGGAGGCAGCAGGTACCATCGTCACAGAGAAAACAATAGGCAATGCACTCCACCACAATGGCCTCTATGCACGCTCACCCCGCAAGACTCCATTACTAAAGAAAAGGCATGTTGAACCTCGTGTAGTCTGTGTAGTCTGGTCGGACGAGAGCTAAATTTAACTTTTTGGCTGTCATACTTCACACCATGTTTGGAGAAGAAATGGCACTGCACATCACCCTGAAAACACTATACCAACAGTGAAGTTTGGAGGTGGAAGCATCATGGTGTGGGGGTTTTCATCGCATGGTACTGGCAGACTTCATATAATTGAAGGAACGATGAATGGAGCCCTTTACCGGGAGATTCTTGAGAAGAATCTGCTGCCATCCACCAGGACGATGAAGATGAGATGTGGGTGGACCTTCCAGCAGGACAACAATCCAAAGAATACAGCAAAGGAAACTCTCAATTGGTTTCAGAGAAAAAAAATCAAGGTGTTAGAATGGCCCAGTCAATCAACTGATTTGAATCCAATTGAACATTTGTGGAAAGAGCTAAAGATCAAGGTTCACAAGAGGGCCCCCCGGAATCTTCAAGATTTAAAGACAATATGTTTAGAAGAATGGGCCAAAATCACACCTGAATACTGCGGCCGATTAATTTCTTCATACAGGAAGCATCTTGAAGCTGTCATTACAAACAAGGGCTTCTCCACTAAGTATTAAATAAATTTCAGTTAGCGTGTTCAATACTTTTTTCCTGTGTCATTCCACTTTATTGCACATAACTTTATTTATGGACTTTAATGTTGTGAATTCTTGACATTTGTGGATTTCTTGAGTTAATACTGATGTCTGGTGAAAATTTCATGTGAATAGCCTCATTAAAAATATATTTACTGAAAAATTTTTTAAAGCGTTCAATACTTATTTCCCCTGCTGTATATGTACCAATTTTGGTGACTGTAGGTGAAAATGGGGGTGCTACAGAGGCCTTCTTACAAGCCCATTTTAAGGGGCCCTCCCTACATGCCCATGCATGAACTTTTGCCCAGCCCTAATGGCCAACGACTCTGATGTGTGTGCAAAATTTCATAAAATTTTAAGCATGCCAGGTGCCAGGGGCCTGGGTAGCTCTGTGGTAAAAGACACTGGCTACCACCCCTGGAGTTCACTAGTTCGAATCCCAGGGCATGCTGAGTGACTCCAGCCAGGTCTCCTAAGCAACCAAATTGGCCCGGTTGCTAGGGAGGGTAGAGTCACATGGGGTAACCTCCTCGTGCTCGCTATAATGTGGTTCGTTCTTGGTGGGGCGCATGGTGAGTTGAGCGCAGATGCTGCAGTGGGTGGCGTGAAACCTCCACACGCGCTATGCCTCCGTGGCAACGCGCTCAACAAGCCACGTGATAAGATGCGCGGGTTGATGGTCTCAGACGCGGAGGCAACTGGGATTCATTCTCAGCCACCCGGTCTGAGGCGAATCACTACGCAACCACAAGGACTTAAAAGCGCACTGGGAATTGGGCATTCCAAATTGCGTGAAAAAAGGGAAAAATCCCCCCCCCCCCAAAAAAAATAAATAAAAAAAATAAAAATAAAAGTATGCCAAGTGCCTCAAAAACACCCAAATATAGGAAAAAAGGAGTAATAACAATTAATGTGTTGCCATGGCAACACTATTTAAGATATCAATATCCCTTGACAATTTTACATCAGTAGTGTCTTGACATTATTCTAAAGAATTTTGTAGCAATTCATGTATTTCAAAATATGCGAAAATTGCCATATTTCCTGCTGCCAGTTGGTGGCACTATGACCGTAACCCATAATATCCACATCCATGTGATCAGCCCTCATTACTAAACATACAGCTGAATTTTCATCAAAATCACACAATGCACACAGAAGATATAAGGCACTTCCTGTTTCCCAATTTTCGGCATAAATGTATTGCTTTGCCATCACGGCACTGTTCAAAATATAAAAAATCTGTTCGCAATTTCACATCTACAATGTCTTGGCATGATGTTGCACAAATTTGGTGGCAGTCACATGAATCCCCTAGGAGGAGTATTTAACAGTTCAGAGCCTGCGATTTTCAGAAAATCCAAAATGGCCGACTTCCTGTTGGGTGAGCTAATGACTGAAAGTATGAAAGTTGTTTGGCTTGATGAGAAAAATATATGTACCAAGTTTGGTGACATTAGTTAATAATGGGGGTTCTACAAAGACCCCGTTACTTGCCCATTTTAAAGGGGGTGCTACAGAGCCACCCCTACATGCCCATGTGTGAACTTTTGCCCAGTCCTAATGGCTGACGACTTTGATGTGTGTGCAGAATGTCATGAAATTTTAAGCATGCCAAGTGCATCAAAATCACCCAAATATAGGAAGAAAGGAATAATAACAATGTGTTGCCATGGCAACACTATTTAAGATTTCAAATATTCTTTAACAACTTAATATCAGCAGTGTCTTGACATTATTCTAAAGAATTTTGAAGCAATTCATGTAAACACAAGAGGACTATTTCAAAGTATGTGAAAAATGCCATAGCCACATCAATGTGATCATCCCCCATTACCAAACATACAGCTGAATTTTCATCAAAATCACACAATGCACACAGAAGATATAAGGCACTTCCTGTTTCTCATTTTTTGCCATAAATGTATTGCTTCACCATGGTGACACCTTTCACAATATCAAAAATCTGTTTGCAATTTAGCATCTAGAATGTCTTGGCATGATGTTGCACAAATTTGGTGCCAGTCACATGAATCCCCTAGGAGGAGTATTTAAAAGTTAAGAGACTGTGATTTTCAGAAAATCCAAATTGGCTGATTTCCTGTTGGGCAGAGCTAATGACTGTGAGTATGAAAGTTGTTCGGCTTGATAAGATGTACCAATTTTGGTGACTGTAGGTGAAAATGGGGGTGGTACAGAGCCCCCCTTACATGTCAGTTTTCAAGGGGGAGCTATAGAGTCCCCCTGCATGCCCATCAGTCAATGTTTAATTGTTAATTGTAATTTATTTTTACTAACTGATTAATTTAAAATTTTTGCTATAATTTAATACAATTATTTACTGAAAAAATATGTAGATCTAAAGATTATATTGTAATGAAGCCATTTATTTTTATTTATCCTTAAAATGGCTTTAAATTAAATGAACAAATGTAATTCAAGGCATTCAGTGTTAAGATGGTCTAAGTAGATTTTAACATGAGCACAGAAGTCATTTAGGCTTGTAATTTCATTGCAATTCTGTGACAATAGGTTTCAATTTCTTTTATTGTTGCATTTTTTCTCTGTTCACTGTCAAAATAAATGAAGTACATTAACTTTGAGTCTGCATTCGTTATTCATACACACAACTGTTTAAATAGCCTCTAAATTAATGTTGGGCAAATGAGGACATAAATTAGGTTAGAATACTGCATGTCTGCCCATAGAATAATTATTAAAAGCAAAAATTAACAACTGGTTACCAACAAAAAACTATTGATCCACAACGTTGCCACAACATCATCATGACAGACTGGCACCGTTCCAAAGTTACATTGTGTCTTTTCCGGTTGTCACAACGTAATCAGTTTCATTGCCACAACAAAAGTTTGGCCATCAAATTACAGTGTAGTTAGGAAATGGCCATGTAATTTGGCTAGCTGGGATTACAAAATGACTGATTTTGCTGCGGCTTTTCTCAAATTTTGCGAAGCAATTTGCTGCATTTTTTTGTGGTTGTTTTGCAGTGAAAACTCACAAATCATCATTATATACCTCTGTAATATCTGCCTTTGATCTCATAGTGGCTGATCCACTACGAGAAGTGAGAATTGCATACCCGTAATGGTCGGGACAATTACAATCTTCTGAAAGTAGGTAAGGACATGTTGTATCCATGGTAACAGTAGAATTTTATTACGGTAAAATCTGTCTCACTGTGGAAAATCCCTTAACAGTTTCCCTTAGCTAAGAGAACTGTCTAAGGGATTATATGCAACACCCTCATTAAGGGAAAATCACACTTTACAGTAAGTGTTATACTTAAGGGAAAAACTTAAGGTGTTTTATGCAACCAGGCATTGGGACTTACTTGTTATTCTTATTAAATAATATATTAATACAATAAATCTTAATTCTGTTTAGGCAATAGTGTGAGGTATCCATGGTTACATGGGCTGGCCTTTCTCAGTTTATAAAGCAGCATCAACCATGTGATCAATTCGAGCGATCCAGAGGAATTATCTTGTATAATTAATGGCAGAAAAAAATATAATATGTTTGTTGAAAATGAAAATAGTTGCTGGCTCAAAATTGCAAACAGCACTTGTATTGTAACCAGCTATTTTAGAAGTTATTCTAATATTTCTAATCTTGTACACATTTTATATAATGTTGTGCAATAAAATTTTGTCACTTCACATGTGATTTGAGAGGTGTTTCTAACATTAGTTTTATTTAGATCCCAAACTTTATATCTTACTCTCCCACATTTTATGAAAATTACAAAAATTATAAAAGACATGTCCTGTCCTTAGAAAATGCTTTCATATAAATTATCTTTTTGTATTATTGTTCTCAAATTCATATTGTTTTTATGCCAATTCCTGCCTAGTTTACTCAGATAATTGTGCAGATGTGATCTTTTGGGAATCATTGAACAATGGAGCTTGGCTGTCCTCTATTGGACATTTCTAGTACTGCGTCTCAATACACTGCCACTCGACCTAAAATTTAGAACAGAAAGGGCTTTGAATTTCTAGTATTTTTACATTTTATATATATATATATATATATATATATATATATATGAAAAAGTTTGTGCAGTACATTTTCATTTCAATAAGCTTTTTTTATTTCACTTTAAAAACGTCACGGTTACTTGTGTAACCTCCGTTCCCTGATGGAGGGAACGAGATGTTGTGTCGATGTAGTGACACTAGGGGTCACTCTTGGGAGCCCAAGTCACCTCTGGTCTTTGATAAAAGGCCAATGAAAATTGGCGAGTGGTATTTGCATGCCACTCCCCCAGACATACGGGTATAAAAGGAGCTGGTATGCAACCACTCACTCAGGTTTTATGCTGAGGAACCGATATAAAGTCCGGCCATTTCAGCGGGTAGTTCAGCGTTGTGGCAGGAGGGAGACAACGTCTCATTCCCTCCATCAGGGAATGGAGGTTACACAAGTAACCATGACGTTCCCTATCTGTCACTCACTCGACGTTGTGTCGATGTAGTGACACTAGGGGTCCCTATACGAAATGCCACAATTGGCTGAACTGTGTTACGTGAACTGGCGGTGTGTGGTGAGCAGACTACTGTGTGCACACCAGGTGGACATGTAACCTCCCCCAACATAGTTATGAGTGTCGAATGGCCCTTTCTGGGGACAAGTCGACTACCCAAAAGATAGAGACAGGCTTAACCCAGTCGTGGCCTCTTTTCCCCTTCTTTTTTTCCACTCCCTAAAAAAGAAGGGGGATTATCCGACTGGGCCACCAGGTCTAGTCGGGGGGTGTCCCTCCCAAGGGGAAGACAAAGCGGAGACCACACCTCGCCCAAAGAGAGGGGGGGATATTTAAGTGGAAAAATACGTCACATGGTCTTTCCAACCATGTGGAGAGTCTTCAAGGTAGATCCTGCCCAATGGGGGAGGAGTTACTACAAACATGGAGACCGGGGCAGAGGGGCTCTGCCCAAGGAAGACGCGGTTTGCCAACAGGGAAATGAATTAGTGGAAGATATATATCGCATGGGGTTAGCCTTACAGGGAACTGCCACATGCGGAGCACCTACCCCAGAATAGGGCTCTTAGTTAGCGTGTGCAGGATATGCTGGCTAGCATCTGTCTACTGCTCCACCGTCAAGAACTGCTGGGCAAAGTCCTTGATGGTGTCACTGAATAGACCAGCCTGGGAGATGGGGGCAGCAAGGAATCGTGTCCTGTCGGCCTCACCCATCTCAACCAGGTTGAGCCAAAGGTGGCGCTCCTGGACCAATAATGTGGACATCATCCACCCGAGAGACCGCGCCGTGACCTCCGTTGCTCGGAGAGCGAGGTCGGTCACTGAGCGCTGTTCCTGCATCAATCCCGGGGTGGAACTACCCGGGGCAGTTCCTTTAGCACCTTGGCGGACTTGCAGGAGAGCCATGGCATGCAGGGCGGAGGCGGCTTGTCCAGCGGCACCGTAGGCCTTGGCCGTCAGAGACAACGTAAACCTACAGGCCTTGGACGGGGGCTTTGGGCACCCGCGCCAGGTGGCAGCGGTCTGTGGGCATAGGTGCACCACGCGTGCCTTTATCCACTGGGGGATTGCCGAATAGCACTTGGCCGCCCCACCATCGAGGGTAGTGAGGGCGGGGAAGCTGAAAAGATCGGGACCGGGCAGTAAAAAGTGCCTCCCACGACCTTGTCAGCTCTTCATGCACTTCCGGGAAGAAAGGAACGGGAGCTCATCACTTTCACTGGCTCCGAATAAGAGGTTGAACTCGCCGTGAGACGAGCCGGTGGACTCATCCGGAAGCCCGATCGGGGCAGATGAGCATGCTGGGGAATGGGAGGTCCGCGGGGGGATACCCGGCAGAGGCGGTCCCATTGGGGTCCCCAAATCGCCCCCAGTGCTAGCCGCGCTGGCCTCATACCCGTGGGTAAAAGGACCGAGGCGGGGAGCCTCTGGGGTGGCTTGCTTTCTTACGAAGGCGAGCCATGACCACATCGTTGCCATGGACATGTCCTCACAATGAGAACATGACCATCCACGAACGCTGTCTCCGCGTGATCAGTGCCCAGACATGAAAGACAGTTATCGTGACCGTCAGAAGGCGAGAGATAACAAGCGCAACCAGGAATAACACACAATCGGAAAAGCATCTTTAGAAAGACGCATCTTTAAAAAGACGTTCTGTGTGTGCCGCTCTTTTAGAGAAATATACTCTTTTAGAGAAATATACTCTTTTATTTCTGCCAACGCACCCAGGGGCATTCTCTGCATTGCACCAGTGCAGGGGGGAGAAGCCGCTGAAATGCGCCGTCAGATCCAGCAGAGGTGAATGAACAGTTGTGGGAATTCAGCTCAGTGAGCATGACCGTTCAGCTCCGAAGAGAAAATCTGAATGAGTGGTTGCATACCAGCTCCTTTTATACCCGTATGTCTGGGGGAGTGGCATGCAAATACCACTCGCCAATTTTCATTGGCCTTTTATCAAAGACCAGAGGTGTCTCGGGCTCCCAAGAGTGACCCCTAGTGTCACTACATCAACACAACGTCGAGTGAGTGACAGATAGGGAACTGCTTTCCCTTACACCAGGGGTGTCAAACTCATTTTAGGTCGAGGGCCAGATTGGACTAAGCATCACTGTATGAAGGCCGAACTGTTAATATGTGTGTGTGTGTAAATATATATATATATATATATATATATACAGTACTGTGCAAAAGTCTTAGGCACATAAGATGAAAAAGGCACATTCTTAGGCACATTCAGAAAAGCCTTTGTCTTAAGATGGTTATTTATATCTTCAGCTTTAGTGTGTCAACAGGAAATATAAATGTAATTTCCTTGACATGACAGGAACAAAATTGAAGGACAGTTTAACACCACCAACTCTAGGGTAGAGTCACGTTGGATTAACCTCCTCGTGGTAGCTATAATGAGGTTCTCGCTCTCGATGGGATGCGTGGTGTGTTGTGTGTGGATGCCGCGGAGAATAGCATGAAGCCTCCACACGTGCTAGGTCTCCACTGTAATGCGCTCAACAAGCCAAGTGATAAGATGCACGGATTGACTGTCTCAGACGCAGAGGCAACTGAGATTCGTCCTCCGCCACCCAGATTGAGGCAAGTGACTAAGCCACCACAAGGACCTAGAGCGCATTGGGAATTGGGCATGCCAAATTGGGGAGGAAAAAAAAAGAAAAAAGAAAGAAAGAAGAATTTGAATTCGGTAACAGTGACATCACTCTCCACCCCGTCATCCAAATCGCACCAAAACCGGTATCGTTCATTTGTGCTCGATTTGTGCTGATTTGTGCCGTTAAAATTAATCTTGTATCTATTTCCCTTCCTTAGAAATAACATTCGAGAGTGGTGATGTCACTCTCCACCCCATGTGGTCCAAATCGCTCCAAACCGGTGTCGTTCCTCATCCTCATCTCCTCATCACTAACTCATCTCCTCATCACTAACTCATCTCCTCATCACTAACCCTCAACACTGGAGCCCCGCAGGGCTGTGTTCTCAGCCCACTACTGTATTCCTTGTACACACATGACTGTGTGGCAACATATAGCTCCAATGCCATCATTAAGTTTGCTGATGACACGACGGTTGTAGGTCTGATCACTGACAATGATGAAACAGCCTACAGAGAGGAGGTGCACACTCTGACACACTGGTGTCAGGAGCACAACCTCTCCCTCAACGTCAGTAAGACAAAGGAGCTTGTGGTGGACTTCAGAAGAAAAGACAGAGAACACAGTCCCATCACCATCAATGGAGCACCAGTGGAGAGAGTCAGCAGCTTCAAGTTCCTGGGTGTCCACATCACTGAGGAACTCACATGGTCCGTCCACACTGAAGTCGTTGTGAAGAAGGCTTATCAGCACCTCTTCTTCCTGAGACGGCTGAGGAAGTTTGGAATGAACCGCCACATCCTCACACGGTTCTACACCTGCACTGTGGAGAGCATCCTGACTGGCTGTATCTCCGCCTGCTACGGCAATAGCACTGCCCACAACCGCAAAGCACTGCAAAGGGTGGTGCGAACTGCCAGACACATCATCGGAGGTGAGCTTCCCTCCCTCCAGGAAATATATATAAGGCGGTGTGTGAAAAAAGCTCGGAGGATCATCAGAGACTCCAGCCACCCGAGCCATGGGCTGTTCTCACTGCTACCATCAGGTAGGCGGTATCGCAGCATCAGGACCCGCACCAGCCGACTCCATGATAGCTTCTTCCCCCAAGCAATCAGACTTCTGAACTCTTGATCTCCCACGATCAAAATACATCAGCACTGCACTTTATTACCCTTACTCTTATATCTCACACCGGACTATTATAAATTATATTATTATTATTATATTATGTTCTCTCTTAACAACTGACTATCAACCGACAGCCTGAATGTCAATACAGTACAATACTGTACATTCTATATATATATATTTATACTTTTTATATATATATATATATATATATATATATATATATATATTTATTTTTCATTTTATTGAATAATGTGTATCTATATAGTAAAAAACAAAAAAAACAAAAAACAAAACAAAAAACAGCATATTGTATACTATACAGTGTATGTTATTATTTGTATATTGTTGAGTGTAATTATGTGTATAACAGATGTTTAAATTGTGTTGTGTTAATTTGATGTTAGTGTAAATTGGTATATGTCTCATCACTGTCACGACTGCTATGTTGATCGGAACTGCACCCAAGAATTTCACACACCATTGCACTTGTGTATATGGCTGTGTGACAATAAAGTGATTTGATTTTTTTGATTTGATTCGTTTGTGCCGGTTTGTGCTGTTAAAAGAAACATCATAACATATTCCTTTTTTGTTTTTTATTTTATTTAACAAGATAGCTTTTGGTAGCCGTGAAATCGTGCAGGCTAAACCCCATGTCAATCACTCTCACCTGTCTTCATTGTTTGTGCTCGCTTCTAAGTTTGTGCCATGTTTGGTATCATTGAAGCATTCATTTTTGGGCAAAGATTTAATCTTTCACCACATCAAACTCAAACACATCTCTCTGTCAGGAAATATCAGATTTGGTCTGATATTTAAACCAGGGATGCAAACTACTCACCTTTCAGCTAAAGTCACTTTTTCTGAAGATAATTTGACCAAATTGTTAGGTAAAATTTCGAAATTGTCCTTATTAAAATCAATTTAAATGGTTACTTTAAGCTTAAAAATGTAAACTAAAAACTTGAAACTCAGTTATCCTTGATTTATCTATAGCAATAGCAAAACATAGCAAGATATAATGCAAATCAAATAAAAAATAGTAAAAGTTAGTAAATAAAATTTATATCAAGAACTTATAAATATAAAATAAATATAGCCTAAATAACCAGTCCAAAGGACACTGACTAATTCTGTTTCTCATAATCTCAAAACCTTTTGATCTAAAGGCTTATTGTTAAACACTGGGGATTATTTCTGTACTAAAAATAAATTGTGCCTAATTATAGATGTCTAAACAAACCTTTTATTTATTTGTTTATTTAAAAAAATGTTTTTAAAGAAAACTAGCCAACAAGTGTCCAGCAAATGAAATCATTCAATACTGTTTAAAAAGCATCCCAGGATGCACATGAAGTTGACTGAGAAAATGAACTCTGTGCAGAGCTGGAACAGACAAAAGGCTACACTGAAGAAGTTCAAATATAAGATGTATCTGATTTTTAAAAAAATTGTCACTGCATTGTTTCCATACTTTTGTTACTTCTTAATTTTGCTGATGTTATACACCAAAATCTAAAATGTGCAGTAACAAATAATAAAGAATAGGCAAGTGTGACCAAACTTTTCTACAGAGTTTCAGTCTAACACTGAGGGGCTGTTCACACTGAGTGCGTTTTTGTGTCCATCTGCACCATTTTATAATTGATTTCAATGTAAACGTGCGATAGATAGACATCTTTGACGGCATGTTCGTGTTTTTAAATGCTATGTCAAGTTAAAAAGAACCTAAAGTGTTAAACGTCTAGAGTTGAGACACCTACGTTTTGCTCTTTTGTAGCTCTGTGTGTAATTTTATTGCAACAATGCATTCCAGCATGTGAACGGTACCTAAAACGTTTTCAAACATTGCGCTGAAATTTCAAACAAATATTTTGAATATTTCTAAGGAAGATAAATAGTTTCAGTTTCTTTTAATGGCACAAATCAACACAAACAAATGACACCGGTTCTGAGCAATTTGGACCACATGGGGTGGAGAGTGACTGTGTAACGTTTGGTTACTGGAGTGGAAGAGAGGAGATGCAGGAGTAACTTTTCAGTCCTTTAATGGTTGACGCTGGAGTGGAACTAATGGCATACAAGGAAAACACGCTGGAGTGGGACAAACATCATATGTGGAATTAGTCAAGGAAACTCGCTGGAGTAGAACAAACGCTGGAGTGGAGCAAAATATCATGCTAAACATCACAACATAACAATAAGAGAACTGACAAGGAATTAACAAAACAGAAGGGAATTTAAACAAGCAGGTGCAGATGAGGGAATGGAGAACAGGTGAGGGGGATTGGGAACAGATGGCAGAGATGAGGGCAGTGCATTATGGGAAGTGCAGTCCGGGGGAAACTAAGGAAGGATGACACAAAACCAATTCAAAATAAGAGTCCAGAGAACAGAACGGAGAATAACTGTGACACACTGCTCCCAATACGAGCTGTTATTTTTAAGCAAGGGAAATAGATACAAGATTAATTTTAACGGCACAAATCGAGCACAAATGAACGATACCGGTTTGGTGCAATTTGGATGACATGGGGTGGAAAGTGACGTCACTGCTACCGAATTCAAATTCCTATTTCTAAGGAATTCAGGGAAATAGGTACAGTGTTTCTTTTAATGACACAAACCGAGCACAAATGAACGGCACCGGTTCGGAGCGATTTAGACCACATGGGTTGGAGATTGACGTCACTGCTCCCGAAAAGTTTCTTGCTATAGGCCTATCTAAGGAAGGGAAATAGTTACAGTGTTTCTTTTAACTGCACAAATCGAGCACAAATGAACGGCACCGGTTTGGAGCGATTTGGACCACATCGGCTGGAAAGTGACATCACACAATTATGTCTAATATCTCAAACACTGAACCAGCACAAACATTAATTTTTGCGGCACAAATCAGCACAAACACAGCACAAATGAACGGTATTGATTTGGTAATGATTTAATTATATGGTGTGCCAACTTCACGGAGGTGGCTTGTTTCATATTTATACACCAAGCACGTTAAAAATGGCAAAGTATTTTACACACATTAAATCTACTAATAACTTATGAATTTACACTAATCACAAAATACATTTAGCTTTTAAACCTAAGATCATGTGATAAAAAAATTATTGAAGCTCTGCAACAAACACAAACATGAAGCATGCATATATCATGAAATATTAATGATCTATTCAGCACGTGGGTATTCTAACATCCATAACAAATATATATATATATATATATATATATATATATATATATATATTTCATTAATCCAGACATAAACAATGACAATGTTACCAAACGAAGACAACATGAGTGCTAAAAACACATACAATAACAGTTCATCAGTGTCACTGAGTTAATGCATGCGTGTTCAAACAATCATGACATCGCCAAAATCCAATACGGCACATGCGTTACAACATCCAGTACATATTGGATCTAATCCAGAACATCATCATGCTACAGGCTGAAGTGAGGACCTCTTGGACCTTGGCTGTCCTCTGACCAATGGAGCTTGTCTGTCCTCTTTTGGACATTTCTGGTACTGCATCTGAGCACTTTGCCACTCTATCTAAAATTTGGAACAGAACTGACTTCGATTTTCTAGTATTTTTACATTTCAGTTGATATATTTATTATATTTTATTTATATAAAAAATTAAAAGTTTGTGCAGTACATTTTCATTACAATAAACTTAGACTTCTATAGCTTTTTATTTCACTTTAAAAACTGCTTTCAATTGCACAATAAATTGTAATGGCAACAGTATTTAAGATATCAAATATCCCTTTACAATTTTACATCAGCAGTGTCTTGAAATTATTCTAAATAATTTTGAAGCAATTCATGTAAACACAAGAGGGTTATTTCAAAGTTTGATAAAATTGCCTTACTTCCTGGTGCCAGTTGGTGGTGCTATGACTGTGACCCATAAAAGCCACATAAATGTGATCAGCCCCCATTACAAAACATACAGCTGAATTTTCATCAAAATCATACAATGCACACAGGAGTTATAAGGAACTTCCTGTTTCACATTTTTGTCCTTAATGTATTGCCTCGCCATGGCAACACCGTTCAAAACATCAAAAATCTGTTCACAATTTAGCATCTTCAATGTCTTGGCATAATATTGCCTAAGTTTAGTGCCAGTCACATGAATCCCCTAGAAGGAGTATTCAAAAGTTCAGGGCCTGCAATTTTCAAAAAAATGCATATTCAATCCAAAATAGCCAACTTCCTGTAGGGTGGAGCTAATGACTGTAATTTTGAAATTTGTCCAGCTTGATGAAAACAATATATGTAGCAAGTTTGGTGGCCATAGAAGAAACTGACTCCACCACTTTTGTCAAAAGGTGGCGCAACAGAGCTCTCCAGTCACGCCCATGTGTTAACTTTTTCCCAGGCCTAATGGCTGACAACTCTGATGTGTGTGCAAAATATCATGAAAATTCATGCATGCCAAGTACCTCAAAAACATGTGAATATCCATAAAAAGGAATAATGACATTTAATGCATTGCCATGGCAACACTATTTAAGATATCACGAATCCCTTCAGAATTTTAAATCTGCACTGTCTTGACATTATTCTTAAAAAAATTTAAGCAATTCAGGTAAATAAAAGGGGTATTTCAAGGCCAAACATACGGCTAAA
Source organism: Myxocyprinus asiaticus (assembly GCF_019703515.2). Lineage (NCBI taxonomy): Eukaryota > Metazoa > Chordata > Actinopteri > Cypriniformes > Catostomidae > Myxocyprinus > Myxocyprinus asiaticus. Next base: position 21,849,598 of record NC_059367.1, read on the forward strand.
TTTTGATGGAAATCACACGATGCACGCAGAAGATATGAGACACTTCCTGTGTCCCATTTTTTTACATTAATTTATCGCATCGCTATGGCAACACCATTCGATATATCAAAAATCCATTCGCAATTTAGCATCATCAAAGTCTTGCATTATGTTGCCCACATTTGTTACCTGTAACATGAATACCCTAGAAGGAGTATTTCAAATTCCAGAGAATGCATTTTTCAAACAAACAATAAAAAATGGCCAACATCCTGTTGGGCGGAGCTTATGACTGTCAGCACGAAAGTTGTACTTTCAGTGCTTGGGCCCTAATAATTCTTAGAAGAACAATAGGGCCTCCGCACTTTCAGTTCTTGGGCCCTAATAATAATAATCCTTAGAAGAACAATAGGGCCTCCGCACTTTCAGTGCTTGGGCCCTTATTATAATGGTATGCAAAAGTGTCAGAGAGATATGATAGAGTTTGTGGAAACCAGATCTCTATTATCTACCAAATATGCCCCTCCAGTGTTCGATCTTCTGAGGTAAATAAACCAGGTATAATTCCTGTGAAAGAAGTTTTATTTTAAAGCAGTTCCACTGAATCTCTATTAGATATTCAGAAACATGATCTATCATTTAGTGTTTGAAACATTAATTTACAGAGCGTTTGTCCCATTTGAAGATGTTTTGAGTTGCTTGACTAAACTGTGACCATAGTCTGACATTAAAGCTTAAGTACAGTATGTAATTATTAGTGCCACTGAATGGAATTGCAAAAAACAATGTTTTCAAAACAGCTTTCCGAATACGCCCCTCATCTGCTGTTCAAACTGTCAGATAGTTCCACCCCCAACTCACACCATTGGTTGAGTAATGTTGTTGGGGAGGGTCTAGGCGGGTCATTCAAAACAAACACATGAATTTTTATAGTCCCACAGAGACAGAGTTAACAGTTTTCGAGAAAATTAACCTATGCATGGCTTACTTATAGTTGTCTCTGCATATTAAGCTGGGATAGAAGAAATAATTTTAACACTGAAAAAGTTACATACTTCAGCTTTAAGCTCCATACTGCCATGCAAATTCAAAACTATTCACTTTGTCAAAATTGAGTCAAATTGGGTCTTTTAGACTATAATCTGTCCAGTGACCGAAGGGTTCAACTTTCAGAGAAAACACTATGAGATTTTATAATCAACATTTGGCTGGACAATCAAAAAGTTTGAAGCCATTTTTTGCATTTTCTTTGGCGTAGTTACTGTATGTTTGCTTTGTAGTGCTCTATTCCCTTCGGACATTATCTGTATGACTGTCTAGTACCCTACATAGAGAATAAGAATAAACCTGTGGCGAGTCTGTGTCCCTGAATAATATTGGGTCATGCTTGTTGATGTTGCTCTGTGAAATCACACACACACACAAGGACATGCAGGCTGAGCTGTTTCCTGCTGTACAGGTCAGGAGTTATAATATTATGTGGCTGGCCGCAGGGTGGTACCAGTGTCAGCCTACTGACTTTGGGTCAGTAGTTAAAGAGGGCAGTGAACAGGAAGGATCAGTGCACACTGACCACTGAACAGACAGTATGGACACTGAGCTAATCCAGCCACGTCACAGGAAGACTAAGCCAAAACACAGCTGAGGTTAATAGGCTTAGAGAGAGAACTAGGGCAGGAGCATGCAAACACACTTGCAGCCATGTCATGCTTGATCTTAGTTATCAGTGGAGTAAAACAGGTTTTGCCATGGAACACAAGTTCATGACATGATTCTAAATATAAAGCAAAAATAAACACACAAGCTGCATACAGTACGCAGACACACACACACACACACAAACAAACTTGTTTTCATATCATTGTGGGGACTCTCCATTGACTTCCATGCATTTTATGGATTTTATACAGATCTAACGATAATTTCTATCCCCTAACCCTTCCCCTAAACTTAACCCTCACAGAAACCTTTTTGCATTTTTACACTTGAGGTGTCCTCATAAACCACGTTTATAGCATAATTACATGTGTATAATCTAGAATAGTGCTAGTGAATAGTCCTCGTAAACCATATATACCTGAACACACACAGTCCCGGTACAGGCTGTTATGAATGCTTATACAGAATTAAATCTGCATTGCACAGATGTGACATTTTACATCTGAAGTATACATGAAGTAAGTGATCATAACAACAATAAACATGAATTAAATATACAGTATCTGCCAGGATTTTAATCCCATGTTTTCACTCCAAAAATATATATTTTTTACTTAGTATTTTTGTCTTGTTTTTTTCAGCAAAAATATCTGGGAACACTTTACTGGTAATACTTTAACATAAGTTAATTACATTAGTTACCATAAAGTAAAAATTAACAATACTTTTACAGCACAGATTATTTTTGGTTACTGTTAAAGATGCTGTAGACAATTTCTTTTATGTCATATTATGCAGAAAATGTTCCTTCTACCTAAAAAAATATAACTGAAATAAGTGCCCTGCAATATTTCACCAGTCTCTGTGACAGCAGTTTACTGTGTAAACGGCAAATAAAAATGTAATTGCAGGCCGTGGACACTTTGGCAGGGCTACTTTTAAAATTTATTCCACTACAGATTACATGCTGTAAAATGTCATTTGTAACATATGATGTTAGATTACTCAATGTCAGTAACGTTGGGTTCATGGAGTGGAAGAGGAAGAGGGGAGACGCAGGTGTAAATACTTTAAATCCTTTAATAACAAATGCTTGAGTGGAAACAAACAATAAAGCTCAACATGCAAACTTAACACAATGTAACACTTCAAGGACTGACAAAGGAATGAACAAAACAGGAGGGTATATATACAAACAATGACTGATGATGGAATGGAGGACAGGTGAGGAGGATTGGAAACAGATGGAAGTGATGAGGGCAGTGGATTCTGGGATATGTAGTCCGGAGGAAAACTTCAAAATAAGAGTCCATGAAGAACATGAGGGAGACAGACTGTGACATTACCCCACCCCCCCTTTAAAGGGCAACTCCTGGCACCCAAAGATGGATGAGGATAGGGTGACGCAGAAGGTGAAGGATTCAAGGAGGATGATCAGGAGGCCTGGGGGGTGGCTTCGGGGCTGGGAATGGATCCGGGGGCCTGGGGGGTAGCCACAGGGCAGGGACTGGGTCAGGAGGCCTGGGAGGCAGCCACAGGGCAGGGACTGGGTTAGGAGGCCTGGGAGGCAGCCATAGGGCAGGGACTGGGTTAGGAGGCAGAACCGCTGGAGGAGGAGACTCTGGGGAAGTGGGCGGAGCCGGGGAAGGTGGAGCCGGGGAAGGCGGAGCCGGGGATCTTGGTGCCCGGAGAGTAGCCGATAGCTCGAAGGGCCAGGGTGGAGCCGAAGGTTCAGAGGACCAAAGTAGCACCGAAGGCTCAGAGGACCGAGGCAGAGCTGGGGGATCTGAGGACAGAGGCATGCTGGTGGGACTGAGGACTGAGGTGGAGCCGTAGGGAAGGTCCCCGGTGAAGCTGGAGGCTCAGAGTGACGAAGCGTAGCTGGAGGATCGGAGAGCCGAGGCGGAGCCAGGTGACCGACTGACCAAGGCGGAGCTGGAGGGACAAGGGACCCCGGTGAAGCCGATTGGCTGAAGGACCACGGTGGAGCCAAAGGGACATAGAACTGAGGTGGGACAGAGGGAACTAAGAGCCAAGGCGGAGTCCAGGGCTCGGAGGGTTTAGGCGGAGTCGGAGGGTTTGAGGTTCCCCTTGACCATGGTTTCGCAGGGACTGAAGGTCGATCCAGTGATGTGGGAGGAGCCAGCTGACCAGGAGGAGGAGGAGGAGGAAGTGTCCTGAGTGAAGCCAGTGGAGGAGGAAGGACCAGGGTACTGGACGGAACTAATGTGTCCATGATGTTGGGTCGAGCCAGCGGAGGAAGAGTACACTGGGTGGGCATACGGTTTGGAATGGAATAAGCTCCGTGAAAGCAGGCTCTGGGACAGATGGGGCTACAGGTACTGGCTCTGGGATGGTCGAAGCTTCTGGCTCTGGGATGGTTGAGGCTACAGGCTCTGGCACGGTCGAGGCTACAGGCGCTGGCTCATTGACCTTGGCAGGCGCGGGCGCTGGTTGTGGCCCGGGGTTCCCGCTATACTTCACAGTGTATGGGGGATCTACCACCGGGACTTGGTGAGGGTCTTCCTTGTGGGGAGGTAGAGGTGAGAGGAGATGTAGGGACAGCGTGGCTCGGACATATTCTAAAAAGGGAAGATTCTCCACATGCGGAAGGGCTGTGGGATGATGGAAGTTTAAGCCCATTCCATAAATGGCACAGAGGTAGGGGTCCGAGACAGTGGTGGAAGAGATGAGTTGGCAGAACTTGATGGTCTAATCCAGGAAAGGATGGTCTTGTTGAAATAAATCCATAAGTGAACCAGTCAGCTCCATGACTCTTGTCAGTCTGGACGTGTATGAGAGGAGGATTAGAGGGATCGCTGGAGTAGAAGGTGGAGAGGAATTGTGAAGAGTCTGTATTCTTTTGTAGGTCAGTCCTTCTGTAACGTTGGGTACATGGAGTGGAAGAGGAAGAGAGGATACGCAGGAGTAAATACTTTAAATCCTTTAATAACAATTGCTGGAGTTGAACAAACGCTGGAGTGGAACAAATAATAATGCTCAACATGAAAACTTAACACAACATAACACTTCAAGGACTGACAAAGGAATGAACAAAACAGGAGGGTATATATACAAACAATGACTGATGAAGGAATGGAGGACAGGTGAGGAGAATTGGAAACAGATGGAAGTGACGAGTGCAGTGGATTCTGGGAGATGTAGTCCGGAGGAAAACTTCAAAATAAGAGTCCTTGAAGAACATGAGGGAGACAGACTGTGACAAACGTATTCTAAATACTTTGGATTACTTCTTCAGCACTGGCAGTTTTGTTTTTACTTGTTTTGACTATAAAAAAAGTTATTAAGAAGTGAAAAAAATCATCTGCCAGTACAGTAAGACAAAATACACTTATATTAAAAATAAATTTTCTGAAAAAATCCTAAATATCTAATGCAAAGTAAATTTACCTTGTTTAAAAAAAAAAAAAAAAAAAAAAAAAAAAAAAAGGTGTAGCGTCCCAGACAGTTTTAGTGTTGAGCCTATTTTTGCCGTGCAGCTCACTCTGAGCTCAGTGGTTCTGGGTTCAGTAGAAAACGTATTTATTAGATATGTAGGATATTATAGAAAAGACACAAACACAAGTGAAAAAACTTTAAACCAAACCTACAATACACTACAATTTATAGGTCTGCATCCAAACAAACACAAAATAACTAAATAAAGGATTGAATAAATAAATAAACTGTAGGACTTTTGTTATGTACAGTATATATAGGTGTATAGTGTACGCTTTACAACATTAACCAATCACGACCAAATATGCTGATAAACAAGTGCACATGACTGCCTGCCTTTGCCGTAGGAACCTAGAGATAAATTTTTTTCTGCACATAGCCACAGCTCTGTCTTGCAGAAGAGTCGGGGCCACTGTGAAAGCCCAAAGCGACCGCGTTGCTAACACCCCGCTCATACTCCGCTGACGCCTCCCTCACAAGTATGTGTAAATGAGGCATCAGTCTCGTGGAAGTTCAGAACGGCTAAAATCACTTACAGCGCTTTTCATATCAACATATACTAATATTTTTTTTTAAATGAAAATGATGCATACTTTAGGTAATGTTGTATGAACTAACAGTAACAATAAAAAAAAAAAATAATTAAAACATTAACCAAGATTCATGATACCTACAGTGCATTCAGAATGTATTCAGACCCCTTCATTTTTTCACATTTTGTTATGTTGCAGCCTTATTCTAAAATGCTTTAAATAATTTTTTTTTTCACATCAATCTACACTCCATACCCCATAATGACAAAGCAAAACACAGATTTTTGATAACTACAAATGTATTAAGAAATAAAAACTGAAATATCACATTGGCAATTTCAATTGATTAGACATGATTTGGAAAGGCACACACCTGTCTATATAAGGTCTCAAAGCTGAAAATGCATATCAGAGCAAAAACCAAGCCATGAGGTCAAAGGAACTGCCTGTAGAGTTCAGAGACAGGATTGTGTTGAGGCACAGATCTGGGGAAGGCTACAAACTATTTTAGCTGCATTGAAGGTTCCCAATGCTCCGTGGCCTCCATAATTCTTAAATGGAAGAAGTTTGGAACAACCAGGACTCTTCCTAGAGCTGGCTGCCTGGCCAAACTGAGCAATTGGGGGAGAAGGGCCTTGGTAAGAGAGGTGACCAAGAACCCAGTGGTCACTCTGGTTGAGCTCCAGAGATCATGTGTGGAGATGGGAGAAACTTGCAGAAGGACAACCATCATTGCAACACTCCACCGATCTGGCTTTATGGCAGAGTGGCCAGATGGAAGCCTTTCCTCAGTGCAAGACACATAAAAAAGCACCTAAAGCACTCTCAGACGGAGAGAAACAAGATTCTCTGGTCTGATGAAATGAAGATTGAACTGTTTGGCCTCAATTCCAAGTGTCATGTCTTGAGGAAACCAGGCACCACTCATCACCTGTGCAATACTATCCCAGCGGTGAAGCATGGTTGTGGGGGTGCTTTTCAGCAGCAGGGACTGGGGGACTGGTCAGAGTTGAAGGAAAGCTGAACACAGCAAAATACAGCAATATCCTTAATGAAAACATGGTCCAGAGCACTCAGGACCTCAGACTGGGCCAAATGTTCACCTTACAACAGGACAATGACCCTAAGCACACAGCCAAGACAATGCAAGAGTGGCTTAGGGACAAATCTGTGACTGTTCTTGAGTGGCCCAGCCAGAGCCCGGACTTGAACCCAATCAAACATCTGTGGAGAGAACTGAAAATGACTGTCCACCGACAGTCCCCATCCAACCTGACAGAGCTTGAGAGGATCTGCAGAGAAGAATGGCAGAAAATCCCCAAATCCAGGTGTGCAAAGCTTGTCGCATCATACCCAAAAAAAACTTGAGGCTGTAATCGCTGCCGAAGGTGCTTCAACTAAGTACTGAGATAAGGATTGAATACTTATGTCAATGTGATATAAGTTTTTTCTTTTAAATAAATTTGCAAATGTATCAGAAATCTGCTTTTTGCTTTGTCATTATGGGGTATGGAGTGTAGACTGATATTACTTTTTTTTTTTTCAAGTATTTTAGCATAAGGCTGCAACATAACAAAATGTGAAAGAAATGAAGGGGTCTGAATACTTTCTGAATGAAATGTAAAGCTTTAACTAATGTTAATGAATAGAACCTTACTGTAAATGTTACCAAATATCTAAACATCCTTAAAACAAGACACTTACTCGTTAAGCAAAATTGCATATTAAAATGTAATTATTTAGAAAATATATCTTAAAATAAGTTTATTTTTTTGTACCCCATAGGCAATTTTTTGTTTTCATGCTTTAAGAATAAGCCTCACAAAATTTTAATTCAGAGTTCCCATTAAAAAGTTATGGAAAAGTAGTTATGGAAATTCATCGGTCAAGAACAGGGAAACCTGTTGTTAGATTTTTGCCAGAAAAAAGAAAGAAAAGAAAAAAAAAACATAATTCAGTCCACACACACACACACACACACACACACACACACACACACATACATATATATATATATATATATATATATATATATATATATATATATATATAATGTTTGTATACAGTTGAAGTCAGAAGTTTACATACACCTTAGCCAAATACTTTTAAACTCAGTTTTTCACAATTCCTGACATTTAATCGTAGAAAACATTCCCTGTCTTAGGTCAGTTAGGATAACTACTTTATTTTAAGAATGTGAAATGTCGGGGGCCTGGGTAGCTCAGTGGTAAAGATGGTAAAAATGTGAAATGTCAGAATAATAGTAGAGATTTATTTCAGTTTTATTTCTTTCATCACATTCCCAGAGGGTCAGAAGTTTACATGCACTTTGTTAGTATTAGGTAGCATTGCCTTTAAATTGTGTCAAACTTAACTTGGGTCAAACATTTTGGGTAGCCTTCCACAAGCTTCTTACAATAAGTTGCTGGAATTTTGGCCCATTCCTCCAGACAAAACTGGTATAACTGAGTCAGGTTTGTAGGCCTGCTTGCTCACACATACTTTTTCAGTTCTGCCCACAAATTTTCTATCGGATTGAGGACAGGACTTTATGATGGCCACACCTTGACTTGGTTGTCATTAAGCCATTTTGCCACAACTCTGGAGGTATGCGTGGGGTCATTGTCCATTTGGAAGACCCATTTGCGACCAAAATGTAACTTTCTGGCTGGTGTCTTGAGATTTTGCTTCAATATATCCACATAATTTTCCTTCATCATGATGCCATCTATTTTGTGAAGTGCACCAGTCCCTCCTGCAGCAAAGCACCCCCACAACATGATACTGCCACCCCCATGCTTCACGGTTGGGATGGTGTTCTTCGGCTTGCAAGCCTTACCCTTTTTCCTCCAAACATAACAATGGTCATTATGGCCAAACAGTTCCATTTTTGTTTTATCAGACCAGAGGACATTTCTCCAAAAAGTACGATCTTTGTCCCCATGTGCACTTGCAAACTATAGTCTGGCTTTTTTATGGTGGTTTTAGAGCAGTGGCTTCTTCCTTGCTGAGCAGCCTTTCAGGTTATGTCGATATAGGACTCATTTTACTATGGATATAGATACTTGTCTACCTGTTTCCTCCAGCATCTTCACAGGGTCCTTTGCTGTTGTTCTGGGATTGATTTGCACTTTTCGCACCAAACTACATTAATCTCTAGGAGACAGAATATGTGTCCTTCCTGAGGCTGCGTGGTCCCATGGTATTTATACTTGTGTACTATTGTTTGTACAGATGAACCTGGTATATTCAGGTGTTTGGAAATTGCTCCCAAGGATGAACCAGATTGTGGAGGTCCACAGTTTTTTTTTTTCTGAGGTCTTGGCTGATTTATATTGATTTTACCATGATGTCAATCAAAGAGGTACTGGGTTTGAAGGTAGGCCTTAAAATACATCCACAGGTACACCACCAATTCAGTACACCTCATATAAGAAGCTAATTGGCTTATTGCCTAAAGGCTTGACATCATTTTCTGGAATTTTCCAAGCTGCTTAAAGGCACAGTTAACTTAGTGTATGCAAACTTCTGACCCACTGGAATTGTGATATAGTCAATTAAAAGTGAAACAATCTATCTGTAAACAATTGGTGGAAAAATTACTTGTGTCCTGCACAAAGCAGATGTCCTAAACTACTTACCAAAACTATAGTTTGCCAATATGAAATCTGTAGAGCGGTTAAAAAATTAGTTTCAATGACTTCAACCTAAGTGTATGTAAACTTCTGACTTCAACTGTATATATATATATATATAACAATGATTTGCTTCTCAAGTAAATGTATCCTTGTTTAAGTATGTTTGGATATTGTTACTGGAAAACAAGCTAAAATACATAAGTTAATTAAGTTTATTATTTGCATCTTAAAAAAATTTTTTTTATGTAAACATAGGCCTATATCTATCACAGTTTGGATTTACAAATAGGAAAGAAGAGTAATGTGTGTGGTGGTAATAGGGGCAGAATTACAAAGCTGGTTGGATAATTAATGGAACCTTTTTTTGCAGTCAACAGAGACGAGGCTGTGTTTGTGAATGTGCCTTTTTGTGTCAGACAGGATGGTTAACTGTCTCTGTGCCACTTACCAAAGCACTCCTCTGCTTGAGTGCCACTCTGACTGATACCTTCCATCAGCATACACAGGTGAGTGTGCCAGGAACTGGCCACCTGTACACATAGACAAAGCGATGAGAGGCATTTCATAGGGACAGATGGCATAGTGTGCACTGATGGTAGGTGTGTCTACCTCTGTAAAGAGTGAGCAGGCAATATCAGGCTTGTTTTGCTTCAAAAACACATCGGCCATCAGAAAATATCCTCCACATGTCACAGTACTGACTAAACCAAACATCTCACTGGCATAGTACACCTATACATGGAAAAAATTATTCCTATCTAATCATAATGACAGTACATATTACCACACATAAACACATCAGCGATAATAATACATACCATCGCAAAGCGTTTCACAAACGTTAGGACTTACGTCATTGGCAAAGTGAGAGAGAGCAGATGTGTATTCTCCTGTAGCAGTGTGCAGACGGCCCAGGGTTCTGTGTAGCTGATGAAGGACAATGTGACTGCATCCTGGTGTTTTCATAACTGTCCATTCAGCCTTAGACAGATACTCATGTGCCTGAGAGAGAGAACCTAAACCTAAATGTGAACAAACATAGACTGAGTGAAGAGAGGGTCCTTGAGTGAGGTATGATCACTCAATAAACAATCATCTTTTATAGTTTCTGTTGGAATAGATCTCTTAATAATGCTCCTCTGCTTTAAAGATACATATCGTGTGTTCATTTGTCTAAGGCAGAGGTTTAAAGCTGCCACTCTCCCATCATGTACGGCTTACAGTTTTCAAATTTTATTTGTGCATGCGTCATGCAAAGTTTGACATTACTGAAACCAAACGCAATTAGTTCTCGAGTGTCTTGCAGGGTTGAGGAGTAATGGAATACATGTAACAGTGTTACATATTTGAAATACAAAATATTAGTAACTGTATTCCATTACAGTTACAATTTAACTTGTGTTGGTAATCAGAATACAGTTACATTCAAAAAAGTATTTTGATTACTGAAAAGATTACTTTGCATTTTATTGTCATTTGTTTTATTTAATATTTAGTCAAATCAGTTGGAAAACATTTATTCATATTGTAACTGAAGCACGTGTGTTCATGTGAGAACTTTGTTTAGCGCTTAAAACTAAAGTCCTGCATAACACCGTGAATGAGCTTCTCTCATACAGCTCATGAAAGATTCCTTAAATTTTGGGTTGTTCCTCACCAACCATTACCACCACTTGCCTTCAGATTACTTTTGGGTCATATTTAACACTTTAAAGTAAGGGACTATTTACTTCCATTGTATCAAAAAGACGGAGGGGGATCTTCTTTAAAACATCTCCTTTTGTGTTCTACATAAAATAGAAAGTAATAGTGAGTATGACACTTTTAATTTTTGGGTGAAATATTCCTTTAAGAGCTTTCAGTGCAGACATTTTTGCTCAGGCTGTATACATCTGCACTACCAGTCTGTCACATCATGAATTACATAACAAAAGTGTCTCCCCCCACTCCGTTCATGTCCAAGCGCCGCCCTTGAGCCCACCAGTGGATCATCCCACAGGAAGTAAACAGGGCTTCATGCCAGCCTCGGTTTTAGCAAACATTTGTTTCCATTCTGTCCTGAAGTGGAAGTTATTGCATGTCAGCCTCCGGAGAGGTTCAGAAAGTGAAGCGAACTGTGGAGTGTACTTTTGTATCAAATGGATTATGGAGAGCTTTAAAATTTGTACGGCCTCCTCCATTTTTCTTTTAGAGTGATGGGACATTTCACAGACCCTTAAAGGGATAGTTCACCCCAAATTAAAATTCTCCTATCATTTACTCACCTTCATGTCATCCCAGATGTGTATGACTTTCTTTCTTCTACTGAACACAAACTAAGATTTTAGAAGAATATTTTAGCTCTGTAGGTCTTTTCAATGCAAATGAATGGTGGCCAGACCTTTAAAGGTCCAAAAAGCACATAAAGGCAGCATGAAAGTAATCCATATGACTCCAGTGGTTAAATCCATGCCTTTAGAAGCGATATGATAGGTTTGGATGAGAACAATATTTAAGTCCTTTTTTACAATAAATATCCACTTGGAGTGGAGATTTATAGTAAAAAAGTATTTCATTATTGATCTGTTTCTCACCCAAAGTGACTGCATTGCTTCAGAAGACATACTGTATATTAAACCACCGGAGTCATATAGATTACTTTCATGCTGCCTTTATGTGCATTTTGGACTTTCAAAGGTCTGGCCTCCATTCATTTGCATTGAAAAGACCTAAAGAGCTAAAATATTCTTCTAAAAATCTTAATTTGTGTTTAGTAGAAAAAAGAAAGTCATACACACCTGGGATGACATGAGGGTGAGTAAAATGATGAGAAAATGTTGGGGTAAACTATCCCTTTATATATTTGCTTGTCTGTGTTTCCCCAGTTCAAAGCCAACAAATAACTCCCAATCATTTCTTAAAATGTGTAAGTCTCCCTGGGTGAGCTCTTTCAGATGCAAATGTGTGTTTGTGTATCTCTTACCTATGTTCGCTTGAGCAAGCTGTAGATAAGCTGGTACTAGTTGAACAGCACAAGATCCATAAAGCCGCATGGCCCAGCGAAGGTGGAGGAGAGCGGCCGGTAAGACATTTTGAAACCTCCTTTTGGACACCCACCTCTGTGCCTCTAAATGAGCAATCTCTATTAGTTGTTCCTAGTGTTGTCAAAACACACAATAATCAGACATCTGACCTTTTGTCATTCACATGCATCCCATTTTATGTGCTGGAGTTAGTGTATGCAAACCTTTTTCTTCAGTGTCTCTGTGTGGTGGTGGTCTCGGTCGGCCTGCAGAGTGTGAAGCGGTGCAGGTATGTGAATAGACACCAGTAGTAGACACACTTTTTCATGTATACTGGTCCAGTCAGCGTGCTGGTGGTCAGGGTCACTATAATTGAATTGTAATTCAGTAAAAACCCTTTTTTTGCTAATAAAATTTAGCATTTTATGATATTAATGATTTTTTTTTTTAAATGAATTTTAGATTACACACATTGCTTTAAAATACTATTGATTGACTGATTGATTGTGCTTGTGAGGCCAGAGAAAATGTTGGCAGAGCAAGTAAAAATCTGAAAGAAAATCTTTATTTGTGCGGTTGATTGCAGTACTGCACTAAAGGTTTGGTTTTGGGAATTGGAATGAGTGCAGCTTGTCCTTTAAGAGCTGCCTGTCAGAGAACTGTTTGTTTCTCTAAAGAGAAAAAAACGGGCCGATCGACTATATATATATATATATATATATATATATATATATATATATATATATATATATATATATATGTTTACATTGAGAGCGTGAATATACGTTGTGAGGATTGTGTCGTCTTTAAAATAGCAAGTGAAACCTCGGCGAATGGACACAAAACGCATAATTTTTTCCAGTCATATTTCTTTTTTCCTGGTTGGTTTTAAGCACGCACGGCTGGTTATTCTCTTCCCTCTCCACATAATTTCTCCTCCAGCTGTTTGAACTCGTTCAACCTTTCCATCTCCGCAGCAACACGGCCAAGAATGTGTCTTTGGAAATGTGAGCTTATAGTGCCACTTGGTGTCTGTACGCGCAATTACACAATGATTTTCTCATTCTTATCAAGATGCAGTTTTATCCATATTTTCCCGGTACTTATTTAAAGTGCTCTCTGGTTAGTACAAAGACAAAAACATATCGCTGAATAAACCGAAAGCTCCAGACTCACCAGTAAAATGTGACGCGGCATTTTGTGCATCGAAGTGTTGCAGGTTTCTGGCAAAGTTCGCAAAGCTTCTTCACTCCTTTAGGATTTGCGAGCGGGTTGATGGTCGCCGACATCACAAATAAAGTTACGATTTTAAGTAACCAATTCTATTTTTCAGTATCAGTTTAAGCCACCAGAATACGTTTAAACCGGATACAAAGACTGTAATTTTAATGATTAATTTAACGATTAACTGTTTCCACTGTTGTTCATTAAAAACAACTCACATAGTTAACGTAAATATTTAAGAGAAAACTAGTAGTATTTTGTTTGTGTCCGAGTACTATTGTGTTCTTCCTTTGTTTCCGATTTGGTCACCATGGAGATGAACTCGCGCCGGCCGGTAAAGACCACCCCTGTGATTTATATTTTTGTATTTTTCATAATTTTACTTATATATGTATGTTTTCCAATTTAGTTTACCTTTATATTTTAATAGCTATTATATCGACTTTCTCAAACTTCGTTCACAATCTGTCTTAAAATAAGACGTAAACTACAGGTTTGTCGCCACCTGCTGTCGAAACAATTTCGCTTCCCTAGGGTCCTTACGCAGTGTTCACTGCTCCCTACTCATTGAGCACGGGATATCTGCTGAAGTCCACTTCACTTGACAAAAGGTTCGTTCGAGAAGAGCAAAATCTGTACAGCACCGATCACCGGTGATCACCGCGATGTGCACTCCGGTTAGAAATGTGTCCGAGTGAGCACACTCTTCTAGGTAAAGAATTTACGGATTCAGCTGATTGTAGACCTAAATGTAAAATTAGAATGGGTAGAAAGAGTTGTTCTTAATAAATATAAATATATACTTTATATATATATACAGTGGTGTGAAAAAGTGTTTGCCCCCTTCCTGATTTCTTATTTTTTTGCATGTTTGTCACACTTAAATGTTTCAGATCATCAAACAAGTTTAAATATTAGTCAAAGATAACACAAGTAAAAACACAAAATGCAGTTTTTAAATGAAGGTTGTTATTAAGGGAAAACAAAATCCAAACCTACATGGCCCTGTGTGAAAAAGTGATTGCCCCCTAAACCTAATAACTGGTTGGGCCACCCTTAGCAGCAACAACTGCAATCAGCGTTTGCGATAACTTGCAATGAGTCTTTTACAGCGCTGTGGAGGAATTTTGGCCCACTCATCTTTGCAGAATTGTTGTAATTCAGCCACATTGGAGGGTTTTCGAGCATGAACTGCCTTTTTAAGGTCATGCCACAGCATCTCAATAGGATTCAGGTCAGGACTTTGACTAGGCCACTCCAAAGTCTTCATTTTGTTTTTCTTCAGCCATTCAGAGGTGGACTTGCTGGTGTGTTTTGGATCATTGTCCTGCTGCAGAACCCAAGTTCGCTTCAGCTTGAGGTCACGAACAGATGGCCGGACATTCTCCTTCAGGATTTTTTTGGTAGACAGCAGAATTCATGGTTCCATTTATCATAGCAAGTCTTCCAGGTCCTGAAGCAGCAAAACAGCCCCAGACCATCACACTACCACCACCATATTTTACTGTTGGTATGATGTTCTTTTTCTGAAATGCAGTGTTACTTTTACGCCAGATGTAATGGGACACACACCTTCCAAAAAGTTCAACTCTTGTCTCGTCAGTCCACAGAGTATTTTCCCAAAAGTCTTGGGGATCATCAAGATGTTTTCTGGCAAAAATGAGACGAGCCTTAATGTTCTTTTTGCTCAGCAGTGGTTTTCGTCTTGGAACTCTGCCATGCAGGCCATTTTTGCCCAGTCTCTTTCTTATGGTGGAGTCATGAACACTGACCTTAACTGAGGCAAGTGAGGCCTGCAGTTCTTTGGATGTTGTTGTGGGGTCTTTTGTGACCTCTTGGATGAGTCGTTGCTGCGCTCTTGGGGTAATTTTGGTCAGCCGGCCACTCCTGGGAAGGTTCACCACTGTTCCATGTTTTCGCCATTTGTGGATAATGGCTCTCACTGTGGTTCTCTGGAGTCCCAAAGCTTTAGAAATGGCTTTATAACCTTTTCCAGACTGATAGATCTCAATTACTTTCTTTCTCATTTGTTCCTGAATTTCTTTGGATCTCGGCATGATGTCTAGCTTTTGAAGATCTTTTGGTCTACTTCACTTTGTCAGGCAGGTCCTATTTAAGTGATTTCTTGATTAAGAACAGGTGTGGCAGTAATCAGGCCTGGGTGTGGCTACAGAAATTGAACTCAGGTGTGATAAACCACAGTTAAGTTATGTTTTAACAGGTGGGGCAAACACCTTTTCTACACAGGGCCATGTAGGTTTGGATTTTGTTTTCCCTTAATAATAACAACCTTCATTTAAAAACTGCATTTTGTGTTTACTTGTGTTGTCTTTGACTAATATTTAAACTTGTTTGATGATCTGAAACATTTAAGTGTGACAAACATGCAAAAAAATAAGAAATCAGGAAGGGGGCAAACACTTTTTCACACCACTGTGTATATATATATATATATATATATTAGTACTGTGCTGAAGTTTTAGGCACATACGATGTTTCACAAAACATTTGTCTTAATATGGTTATTTATATCTTCAGCTTTAGTGTGTCAATAGGAAATATAAATGTTAGACTCCCAAACATTACTTTTGCAAATAGAAAAGATTAGAATAGAAGAACAGGGAGCCCTGCAACAGATAGCATGCCCATGCTGGTCTTTTATTACTTTGCTTAAACAACATGGGCATTTTATTTTGAAAATGGTCACTGTGCAGTGACAGCTTAACTATTTAAACTGATCAGTTTATGGATCCATACAGTATGAAAGTTTTATTAGTACTTATTTAAAGCTCAACTAGTGACTAGTCGAGAGAGTTTACTGTAACTAGATTTTGGTCAATGCAGCATTCTTTGCAGGCATTTATGTTTTGTCTGGTTAAAATAAATTAAACCTTACTATGCTAAAGCCCATTGGAACTTTGGCAGGAAAGTGGCAGATTTTAAGATTTCTGAGCTAGACCATGATCTAAACCCATGCTGTACCATTAACCTTACCCATCAGCATTGTAGGGTTGCATCTTACTCACAGTAACTCCAGCAGAATCAGAGTGCAGCCAACTTAAACATGCATCACACTACATCCTTGCAACACTTGGATACAATAACCTGTTAAAAGTGAATTACCTTAAAATCCCAGAGTGATTTAAAAATGAAGGTCTGCTCTTGGCCCATTTTCTAGAAACAGCATGCATGCCAGTCACCTGTGATGCACTTTTTAATAACTTTTTCCAGTTTCTTCATGTCTTAGGTAAATTGTTAAAAGTTAATGAACTTACAGATACTATTACAAATGATGCACATTAGATAATTAGTTAAAGTTAATTCAAATGTACCTGCTTTTAAATGAACATGCAATATAATGTGCAATAGACATGCAATAAGAGCCAGACTAAACGTTACAGCATACATTTCAAACCCTTTTGTAGCACCTCATTATTTTACACTTACCACAAAATGAAGTGGTCACCAGCCAGGCTCAGGGCTCTCACGCTGACTGAAATGTCAAGCTTCCAGTGGCACTTGCCACTCACAACTGGATATGCCACCGGATGTGCCACAACTTCCAAAGGCATGTGCCAGATGCATCAAAACGTAAGATGCCATACCACAAAATGTTAATACCGCGACTGGGCTATAGACATGAGGCAACGCATAAAGCCTGATTTACAGTAGGCCTACGTACAAGTTGCAGGTGTGGTTATTTTCACAGCAGAAGCGGAGACACTGCTACAGATAGGCCTACTGGCATCTTTCGCTTAAACACACTGCAGAAAACAAAAATAAAGCAAAAAGAAACTATCTTCATCTATCTGATATGTGATTCATACAGTTCAGCTAAGCCAAGTTTGTGTCCGGACAAGTTAACATGGCGCCTTTAGACTATAATGGGTTTTTTCCCCGTCTAAATTTAGCTTTATTAATCAGCATGTTACCAGCCTCTCATTATAAACATAATACATTTGTGAAAATTAATCAAGAGATGTGGCATGGCATGGATGGCAAGAAAAGCCTATATTTATACTTAAATTAAGCAAGCAGTATTTTATGTATATTGTTATGTAAATTGTTTGTTTGTTGTTAGTAAATTCTCACTTTAAGCAAAATATAAAAATGGTCCATTCAGACTTTTACATTTTTATAAATGTTCTCTCAAGGGACACCCCACCCCCATACAGTTTTTTTTTTTTTATCCGTCAAAAGGCCTCCTATGTCCCGTATATATTATGAATGTAAAAATATTTAAACATATTTTTAATATGTGCTGTCATTCAGCTTCAAAATGAACTGTTGAGCTTATCTTTTAATATTCAAATCCAAGTGCCCTCGACTGATGAAGTCTTCATGAAATATTTTAATCTTTTGGTAGGAGATCCCTCAGACCCCACTACTTTGGCTGTTTCTGGGCCCCTAATGTCCTCATCCCTGCCCAGTTTTGAAGAGACTATTTTAAACGTTTAGGATTGTATTTTTTTTTTTTTTTTTTAACAAAGTACTGTTGCTGCCAACGTGGCAAGTTATAAAAACTGGACCTCTTGGAACTTTCATTGAAAACCCCGCTGGCGGTATTGCATTACTTTCTATTCAAGGAACAGTGAAATTATACAGTACAGTGACATTGAAAAACGTCTTTTCTTAAAATAAATAAATAAATACATAAAAAGATAGAACATTCACTAATCCCACTAATGCATTTCTCTGTCTTTTGTTTATCGTTTTAATAATAAATTAACGACCTCAATTTATTGTATAATTTCCCTTTATTTGGATATTAAGTTGTAACTGTAATATGATTGACTTATTGATCAGGCTGACATAGAGCTACCTCTGGTCAACGCCCATAAAGAAACACGAAAGCGAATCCTGTTCAATATTATGATAAATGATTTTTTTTTCTCTCTCTCTCTCCAAGTTTGGATAAGGGATAGGGAAATCTTTATATGCAGACTATGGTGCCTGAGAAGCATGCAGATTGCAGTTAAAGTAGTGTACAAGTGGGCAAATGATTGGGGTTTCTGACATTTTGTTAAAACAACACAAGTGATATGTTTCTCAAAGAAGAAGAAAAGTCCCACAATTACATTACAACTTTATGATCAAGCATTAGAACAAGTTTAAGCAACCCGTTCTCATTCCATAAGCGTCCAATTTTGACGCTTGTGCAGAAGCCGTCCGCGTCTGCATGATGACGCCAAAAGTGCCCCTGGCGTCCTCTTATTGACGCGGTGAGAAACCTCGTTTTTTTCAGCGAGGGAACTTTGTCGTCAGTTATCAATCTTTGAATATTATTTTGTGTGCTTTACCTCAATGTTTTATAATACTTATAAATATATTAGTGTGATATTACTTTATACAATCATATATAATATTTTAGATCCCCTAACCCAACAGCATTTCTAAACCTAACCGATAATCAGCAATATAAAACATGAAAGAGACACCTAGATATTCATAATTTGATATACATTACAGTATTTATAGATATTTTTAAGCACCCAACCATCATTTATGCCTAAACCTAACCAGTTCTCAACAATATGAAAAGACGTAACACGCAGATAATGTACAGTCACGATCATTTATTTATAAAAATGCACTATAATAATATTCCAGACCATACGATGGAAATGTGTGAGTTGCAGAATGAAACTGAAGGTTTGAATCGGTAAAAATATTCCTCCTCCGTGAAGTCATCCTTATTCTAACGGGCACATCTCATGCAAAAAATACATGTACAGCCGAACATGACACGCGAGAGCCAATGGCATAGAGTCTCTGACGTCAAACTCGGGTCATTACGCTTGACGCAGCAAATTATGAATGTGTTTTAACGAAACTTGTGCAGGATGTGTTATGGTGGATGTCGGGTGACCGTGATCGGTGACTTAAAACATACATTTAGGTTTGTTCTTCACATAAATGATTGTAAGACTCGGAATACACCCAGAATGAAATGGGTCACTTCAGCAGGTGCAGGATGAGTACAGACAGATTAAATAGACAGATAAACAACAGATTCAGTATTAACCACTGTGAATAAATGTTTCTGATTTCAAATTAAATGAAAATCATACTCCCAACATATGTCACAATGACAAAATTGTTTTTGGAGATT
The DNA here is from genome assembly GCF_019703515.2 of Myxocyprinus asiaticus. Classification (NCBI taxonomy): domain Eukaryota; kingdom Metazoa; phylum Chordata; class Actinopteri; order Cypriniformes; family Catostomidae; genus Myxocyprinus; species Myxocyprinus asiaticus. The sequence goes on from NC_059367.1 coordinate 21,869,204, forward strand.
GAATTCAGAGACTTATACAGGGCCGGCCTGTGGCATAGGCGACATAGGCGGTTGCCTAGGGCGCAAAATGACAGAGGCGCTGCATGAGAGGTTTTTTTTTTTTTACGGAAGTGTGTCCTCTCGTGACCACTCTACCCATATATTGAGCACTAGCGCTACGTGATTATATTAAAATCAGATCCTTATCATATGTGGACAAAATGAGTGAAAAAAGAACCAAATTATCAGGTGCATAAGGCAGGAAGCGGCACAAAGAAGAGGAGCAGAAACAAAAAGAGCAATATAAAGGTAAGCATCACAAGTTAATGACTGTTCATGTCAGCCATTGATATTTATTTACTATGAAATAGCTTATTTAGAACCTCTCAACTGGCATGGATTCTGTGGGCCGTTTTTCTTGTTTTATTTAAGTTTAGTGCAAGTTAAGTGCAGTGTATTTTCTTTAAAATAAACTTAAACATCTATAATGTTGTTTTAATTTCAGTTATATTGCTGCTTGCTTTCACTTCACCAAAAAACTCCTAAGTGTCTTCTTTTAAAAGAGACCATGATTAGGACTGTATTCTAAAGCATTCATGCTAAGCACCCTCAAATGAACCTTCGAGCAGCCTTAATTGCAGACCAGGGCAAACTACTGCCCGCAGGTCTATTTATCATGAATGTTTTTAATTAGATTATCTATTAGATTATTTTATTATATTATCTGCTTTGGGACCTATCGCGCATCCACAAGCTTTTAATATGCTCAGGGTTGCCAGATAATAGATGCAACACCCCAATCAGAGATTTATACTTGCACAAATTGGAAATATTTCACCTTATGTCATACTTAATATATGCAATCTGGCAACCATGTAAGCGAGTGTGCGCTTTCTCTCCTCTTCAATAAATTAATTAATTAATTAATTAATGAAATAAAATACTTAGCGCTCAATAGTGCAATATTATGCAAAAAAAAAAAAAAAAAAAAAAATTGTGATGTAGCCACTCCGTGTCCATTCATGAGGCTGTGTGTGCTGTTTAGTGCCATGTCTGCGAGCAAACCTTTTCAGTGATGAACTTTAGTAAAATCCCAATAGATCTTCACATCATTCGCACATGGAGGGGACACGTGAGCAAAACCAAGTAAGAGAGGAACATGTTTGTTCTTTGTGTTATTTGTGAAATGCTTAAGTCCCTCACACCTGTATGCGAATGTTACTCTGGCAGTAATCATTTATCAGTGTCATGCAGGCGGCAATCTAAAATCTCGCCTAGGGTGCCAACAGAGCCTGAGCCGGCCCTGGGCTTATGTATAAATCTCTTATGTTTAATTTTTTTTTTTTTTTTTTTCATTAGAATGAACTGTTTGAAAGGATTAATCAAGATTTACACAAACGAAAATGTTAACATAATGAACACATAGGCTATAACTGTGTGATAAACAGTTTAAGGTAGCTACAAGTATTATGCTGTTAAATTTCAATATAACTCTAATAAACTGCTTAATTGACCTAACTTCACCTCCATCTTACATTAGTAAGTTGTGTGGAGGTGGGGCTGATGAAGCGCAATATGCGGTTACGTCACACTCGTGTTGCAGTTTGGGATATCTGCCTTAAGTATACATCAGAGTAGTTAAAATCAAGGGGTTGAGGGTCTGTCAACAGAAACTTCCCTCGCTCACTTAACGAAGTGGAACGGACTTCCAAAATGGTGGCGGGGATTCTTCGGAGTGGAAGTGCTTAGGGAAGTTAGCCAGTGGATGTTAAAAGTGAAGTAGCACGCAGCCTTACGGATGACACAGCTTTATGCTCATTGACTTAAACAACCATGATGTTTTGTTCGCTTTAAAAAAAAAAAAAAAAAAAAAAAACTTGTGAAAAAATTATATGTGAATATTCCCAACACTCTGACAGTGCGATCTCTGAAAGGGATGTGATTATCATATTTCTGAAATATCTAAAATAGTCTTTATTAAACTAAAAATGGATGAAAGACACGTCGTATGGGGAAATTAAATTGCATGTACACTGAGTGTCTTTCAACATATTTTCATTTTAAAGAAACATTATCAGCAACAGCGTGTAACAGCAGGTGGCGGTAATCAATGTTATGTTGAGATCCTTCAATAAAACAGAAGAAGAAGCAACAGTGTATGAACGTTAATCCCGTGATATCTTTTTTATATGTCGAAGGTATCTGATTATGATGGTAAAATACTGCCTAAATGATTTGCATTCGCAGAGTAAGATTTGTAAAAGCGTAAATGAAGTCATAAGCATGATAGAAAAATGTGCATGCACAGAGAAAGATTTGTGAAAGCGTAAATCAAATTGCAAGCGTAAAAATAAATTGCATGCGCACAGAACGTTTTGTAAAGGTGTAAATCAAGTTGCAAGCATAAGAAAAAAAAATTAGGAATACTTTAATGCTTTGCATAAGTGTAATTCATGTATTGTGAATCAGTAATTGCGTATTAACACAAAGTAAATTTGGTGTGTATTCTTCTGACTTCCTTTTTTCACGCTAACAATTTGGCACTGTTTTTTGTGCCTAAACATGGCCAAAAACATCAGAGATATGCAAGCAAAGCAAGGGTGTCATGAACAGCTAAACGGATTGACCGTGTAGAATCAGTCTGTATGTCTAAAATAAACTACTGCAAACGTGTAAATGGCTTGTGTTTGTGGCATAAATATTTTCCAGAAATAATCCGATATACACTGTTCCGTCTTCCCTTTGTTGCGATCACACTTTTGGCACTAATTTCTTGCTGAAAAGAGTTTTGCAAGCGCAAGGGGGAATGCGGGTCTACCTGCTTCTAGGAACCAATCAAATTAGGTGTCTTTACGATATCTCATTTATAGGCTATGCAACTGTTAATGCCATTTATATAATTTTCACTCAATAAGGAGTAAAAACGGATTTATAATTTTAAAAATTGTTTATTAATTTGCTCATCTAGGCACACAAAAAAATTATTCACACATATTAAAATACAATTAATATTACAGTCTACTAGTTTACCATTGTTTTAACCTCATAAGGGCAGACCAGAGTCTACCCATGTCCTAAATTAATAATGAAATTAGTGACGTTTGCATGGAATCTCTGTGCACAAACATGCATACAAATACACAATCTCAAACACTCCCTGTGGTTAGCACTGCATTGAATCTCATTCTGCTCTCACAGCTACTCTTATACCGCCATGCACAGAGATTTCATTACCAACTCTGCCACAACAGAGTAAAACAGTATGCAAGCACTTATCCCTCAGCACTGATTCAATTCTATGAAGAAAATGAAAATTTGCCTTACACGGTCAATGCTGCTTGTAAAATGTACCTTTACCTAATTAAAGTGCATTATACAATTACTGTAGTTAAAAACTGATACTAGAACAGAACTAATTACCTTTACACAATACACACTGAACTTTCCCAATAATACTATAAAATTTGATAATGGATTGCAGTGGTGCAATGTATGTACCGTGGCCATCAAGGGGTGATGTTTCCTCACTTTTCAATGTGAAGTCAATCTATCGAACACCATTTTAAGTGGCCTAAGAGCACTCTAGAGAAGCATTGTGGTCACTGAACTGTTCACATCCACTAATGTCAATAATCTTTCATTTTATAGCTTGTCATGTATATTGGTTTCCGGAAGCTCTTCAAATGTGATCTGAAATAAGGAATAAAATAGGCTTGAAAAGCAGAGAATTCTTGCCGTTTCAGTGCTTTTTCCCGTTTACATACAAGAAATGCACATTTATTATGCAACTGAACAAATATGTTCAGATCTGGAGCTTTAAAACAATATCAGAACTTTAAATGAAGCCTTTCAAGGCTGGAATTTGTCTGCAACACATGGTAATGCAGTACCCCATATAGCACATGTACGAGATGTCTTTTTTAGAACTTTTCATCTGGAAAGCATCACAATCTTGAGCAGATTTTAATATCTTAAAAAGATAAGATTTACAAACATTCTAAATCATAAACGTCTCAAAAACATATGTTGAATGTCTTATTGACATCCAAGACATACTTATTGACATACATTTTATACTCGTTTTGCAGATGAGCAAACCACGTAAAAAAAATAAAAAATAAAAGTCTTCCAGGTGTAAACATACATCAAAGAGACGTCTGGGTGATATGCGTGTCATCAGGGATTGGTTGCTGCCTTAGTTAAATCCCTGATAGCACACATACATCACTCAGATGTCAGTTTGGTGTGTGTTTACATCTGGAAGACGTATTTTTTACGTTGTAGATTGTGATGCTTTCCAGATGAAAAGATCTAAAATGGAGATGTAAGTGTGCTTTCTGGAAATTAAGCACTTTTTATCAGTCACATCATCAATCTGTAGGCCAACCAGGAAGGCTAATTTACCATTGTGCTTTTAAGAAAAGCATTTTTAAGAGTTAAATATATGGTCTGTGGTTAACATTATTTGAAAGACACATATATGATTGACTAATGATGTGTGATTCATTTGTCAAACGCTGTGGTCCTTTTGTAGCAACTACATTTAAGCACACAATGGTTTCAAAACTAATGTTTGAGGTATGACTTGCAACGAAACAGTAAAGTCTCTTCAAGTAATGCTTACCACAAACCTTATTTTACTCAAAAATCTAAAAATGCTACTCTTAACCCCCATTTGAATTCAGGAGGAAACGCTTGGCATAAACAATGCTAATTCTCCTCCAGGTTTTAAGACTACAAACTGAAAAGCAGGGCACAAAAACAATATCAGGTTATGAAATTAATCAATAATTATACATTGCAAAATGTTTTGTTAAAGAGGGTTTAGGAATTAGTTACATTTATGGCCTTTATATAGAAATACATGTATGCACTGTAGATAGAAAGGCACCCAATCAAAGGCACAAGAGCTTCCTACATTGCAACCTGCCACAAAACAGATTATATTTGACAAGAGCTCTCAGAACGTATACAAACCATGAATTGTTGATCTCAAGCAAAGCCTGGTAGTATTCTCAACCAGCCAATTGGAATAGCAAAGACTGCACACAGATACTAAAACAAAACATTTCTACATTAAAAATTGGTGTGTCCATTTAATATAATGACCTTTAGTCAAAAAGACATCTAGCCCGATTCCTACAATGGAAGACAGAGTGAAAGGGTCTTCTCTCTTTGTCCAAAACTGACAAATTCTCAACTCCCCTTCACACAGAGATGATGACACAGGATCTGTGCTTCACATTAAATCACTCTCAGCAGAGAGATTCAGCTCTATTGTGAAGTGTGCACTGGCCGTGTATTTAAAGGCTGATGAACTGTGTAAGTCTAAATCTAGAAATGCGCTCATCATGGCCATAATGTATCAGCAAAAGGTGAATTATGACATTAAGGAGGGTAAAAACACACCCATATGAATGTTGGCACTGGAAAATAAAACCATATCATAAGGTGGTGATACAATGAAATTAACTTCTCAGGAGCATATGGGAGAATTTCTTGGCAGCAGATTGTGCTTTTTCTTAAACATTGGCTCATTGTGACTCCTCAGAGGGGATTCATTTGCATTTATTATTTTGGACTGTCAGAATTGGAAGACGTGCGTGTGCGCGCATTATATATTGTCCTTCTCCATTTTAGCCATGACTGCTCATGCATCGCACGAGTCTCTCTCTGCCTCATTTGCCTTCTCTTTCAAGGCATTGTCTATATTTGTCTCTTCATCATCCCCTTCCTGCCTGGCTCTTTTCTCCTCCTCCCTCTTCTCTTTGTCCAACAGTCTGTAGTTGATTCCCATTCCGACGAACAGAAATACGCTGGCCACCACAAGGACGGCTCCACAACTCTGATATGTGTATTTATAATCATGGTAGATGTCATTGAGTCTTCCTGCGGAGAGAGATATGGAAAAACAGCTCATTAATCTCCATTACACAATGACTGGTCCAGGACATGCTGTAGGGAAGTATCAATTTTGGTATCGTGACGATCTATGCTATAACACATTCAGTGGTTAATTTAGCTAAATTATCCAAAATTCAGTCATGAAACTCTAGATGGTGCAAGCTGACAGGTCCTTTGACATGTAATCTGCAAGCCAATCAACTTGCGCACTCTCTCTGTCCAACATATAAATAGCCTCAGCTGTTTGCAGCTAAGCTGGTTTCACTGCAGCATGCTACAAGTTTTCTCTGTGAAATAGACTTTCTCCCAAGGACCACTTGTCTAGATCTGCTTCACAGGGATTGTATACTTGTCTAATTGTGCAGCAGCAGCATGTCCTACATGCTTGATGTAGCATGTCTTATGTATGTCTAAAGCCCAAAGTATACTTCGGTTTTGACACGAATGCTAGCATATGCATACAGGGCAAGTGACGAAAATACCGTCCTCAGCAGTGTTCGAGCACTGTTTGGGTGTGGCTGAATTTTTCTAACCCTGCATCCTCTGTACGCATAGTCTGCAAATGCTTGTGGAATTATTTGCACTAATTAATGGGTCCACAGGCTGGTAACACTCACTTGCTTTCACAAAGAAGTGCAAGATGAGGATAAACGCCAATAAACAACAAGAGATGGTGGAAAAAACAACAGTGGATGTACACGTCAAAAGCACGAGTGTGAGAAGGTTCAGGAAAATCCTTGCATTTGTATAACGAGTTTGAAATACTAAAAAGACTCATTTATGGATCTAAAATCCTGAAGAGAAATAGTCCAGTATCTCATAGCAGTCATAGCGTGCATGCATCAACCACCTGTGTGCACGCGCACAGTCAAATTGCAAGGCTAGATCCCAGCAATTGTCAAAACTGAAGTATGCTTTGAGCTTAATTGTGCAGCATCAGCATGTCTTACATGTTCAACAGCATGTCTGTGCATGTTCTAACAGTAGCAATTTGATTTACTTGCTCTGCAGCAGCAGTGAGGCAGATCTAGTCTGCCAAGACCAAACCTACCATTTAGTCATATCCATTATAACACCTTAAGTTTATTACTAGAGTTGACATGACTGAAATAGGGTTTAACCCTGACTCTTACCTAGTAACGGAGGCCCCAGCAGTACAGGAGCACACTCTACGATGGTGACCAGGCCGACTGCACTGGAGAATCTCTGAGCACCCACCAGGTCCATAAGTGTCTCGAAGAGTACGGAACTGAGCCAGCCGAATGCCACACCGAAAAACACGGCATAAATAGCAAAGCCCATGTAATCTGTGGAGAATGGCGCCATCAGGTGGCAGACACCGTTATACAGCACAGATAAGGCAAAGAAGTACTGTATGCGTGGACGGACCCAGCGTGTGTTGGCCACTAGGCCCATGGACGGCCGTGCGATCATGTCAGTGAAGGCCAGAATGGACAATAAAAAAGCAGCCTTATCCTTGGAAATGTCTTTACTTTTTGCGTAGTTACTGAGGAAGACAAGGGGTGCAAAGAGGCCGAAGAACATTATGACGTTTCCAAGCAGGTACAGCAAGAAGCCTCGGTGGGTGAAGAGGGTCAGATCCAGAAAACTGTTTACAGTCTGCAGGACAGTTTTTTTCTCTTGCCGTTTCGGTTCTTCCTCTTTCGGTCTGGTAGGCAGTGGTTTTGGTCCAATGGGCCGCATTAGCGATCCTGCAACGCAACAGTTCAGCAAAGCTCCACCCAGGATGAGGAAACTGCCCCTCCACCCATACTGATCAAACAGCCAGCTGTTCAGTGGGGCCAATGTGGACAGAAACACTGGGCTGCCCGCCATTGCGATGCCATTAGCTATTGGTCGACGCTTGTAGAAGTATTTACCAATCATGGTCAATGCTGGGTTGAGATTGAAAGCCAAACCCAGGCCTAAAAAGAGAAAATGAGAGAAAGCATGTATACATGATTCAGACACTAAGTCTCAAAACTTTCAGTATTTAAATCTCTTTTTTTAAAAAAAACAAAAGCTGTCTCAATCTGTTCTGGACTTGCTATGATCGATATTTAGGCCAATGTTTACACCTGGTATTAACATCTGTCTCTGGGAATCTGTTTACAAGTGGTCACGTGAGACAGATCACCGTTTACACCTGGTAGTAACATGGGTCTTAAATGCATCTCCTGTGAAAACTTGTCAAAGGGAGGGATTATATGATTATATGACTGCATACATCATTCACTATGACCCCGTTTCCACCTGGTATTAAGATGAGTTTCGAGTGATCCGATCACATATGGTCAAGTAGGGGTGTAACGGTTCAAATTTCTCACGGTTCGGTTTGTATCACAGTTTTAGGTTCACGGTTTCGGTACAGTTCAGTATATGCAATGTACAGGAAAATAAAAATTATTACTGCCAAATCCAAAGAAAGAATACTCTATTTGGTAACAAACACTTCAACAGGTTTGCCCTGAATAAAAATCATTATTTTACAGTAACCATAGTTTAACTATGGTATTTGTAGTAAAAACATAGTAACCACAAAATAAAAATGGTTACTGTTATTTTTACAATATACAGTATAATCATGGTTACTATATGGAAACTACAGTATTAATGTTGTAAAACCATGGTTAATTGTATCAAAACCATAATTTCTTCAAAGAAAACCAAGGTGACAGCAGTCATGGTTACAATAATATTACTATAGTAAAACCATGGTTCATTTTCCCTGGGTCTTTAACTAAAAACCCTTTTCTCTAATTAATAAATCAACATTTTAACTTAATACATGCACTATTACGCTACATGCATTGACATAAAATGCATTTCAAACTCTACTGCACATATATTCAATATTCAGAAGCTGTACATGACTACAGAAGGAACTTTGCTATTAAAATTGATACGAGGAAAGTTGTAACGCGGCTCGTATGTTTTAATCATATGCGGAAATCACACATCTTAGTCAGCGGAGTAGGGAAACATGCTGAAACAAACGTTGGCAACGAACGAAAGGGAGTGTGCAGTTTCGGCTCATCTGCGGCTCTGTGCACGCCGCATGCTCTCTTTCCCCGATGATTTCACAGTATCCGGCACTCGTGTCGAGCAAATTTCTGCATACAGTGCCTGGTTTGTAAACGTTTTTGACCATCGCTGTTGTAATAGACTGCAAAAAGAAAATGTTTCCAGACAGGAGACCTGAATAACGGAGGGGGCTTCTCTATCAGCGGCTCTTTTTCTCTACTTGCCATTTTCAACTACACCCCAACGCTTGCAGATCAGTGACGTCATCAAGTCAGCGTATCCATTTACAGATCCATTCAGGTGCATTAGCAGAGGTTGTAACTGTGCGTGTCTAGTTGACGCTTTATTTTCTTCACAAAACCTTGTGCTCCAGATGCGCCAATAAATTTGAGGTGAACCGTGGTGCCAATGCTTCCCATATCGTGGGTGGCGATTTTTTTTTTTTAACCGAGAACTGTTACACCCCTAGTGGTCAGCCCTAAATACAGGTCTAAACAGGGTCTATGTTATTTGTGGTCGAATCGCAAAAATCACATACAAATATGGTCAAAAACGCTTGCGACCAGATCGCATTTGAGGTGTAAACGCTAATCCGTCCTGTTTGCGTCCAGGCAGCAGTGAAGCGCCACCCCTCACGTGTCAATCAACCTCTGCGCTAAAACCAGAATTTACGTGCAGCTTTAAAAGGAAATAACCGTCCGATCGGGAAATTTAAAAGCAGATACATACACAATCACGACAGCTTCACGAACATTCTTTAGTGTGTCTAATATCAACACAGGTAATCCACTGAGATAACCGATAATTCTACCTGACATGTTGTGTTTGTACTTAGATTGCATTTCAACCCCATCTGGATGAAACAGTGGAATACCTACCAATGTTTTCGAGCTTTCTTTGTCTTTTCTGACTTTGTTGCGCTTAAATATCATGAAATAACACACTGACATAGAGATTGATGTCGTCATGAAATCAAAGACCCTCCCCTCCAAATCCGAACATAAGTGGTCACAGATGACGCATTTAAGTGACCAGGTGTAAACAGCCATGTGTCTCAACTGACCACATGTGATCAGATCACCTGAAACGCATCTTAATACCAGGTGGAAACGGGGCCTGTGTGTTGTGCTACATAAAAAGTAGGGGGGAAAAAAAGTGTTGAGCAGAATTCTTTTCGTTTTTTTAGTTGAGCTCATGTATTAACTAACCTTCACTTTATTTACATCAATGCATGTTGATGTCAGGCACATCAGAGAAGTTCCGTAAAGTCTGATGAATACAGTTGTGTTCACATAAATAGCAGTGCGTTAATAAAAGTGAATATAGTGCAAATATTTCTTAATAGCTTTTATTTCCATATTTCAAATGTAGTGGAAACATTACACATTCAATTCCAAATCAAAGCATTAACAAATTTGATCAAGTCTGCATTATTCTTTTACAGGAAGCAAAGAAAAGGAATATTAATCTGTTCAAAAACATAGCAGTGTCGACATTTTTCTCTTCAAACTCAATATTTAGTTGCATAACCACTGTTTTTGATAACTGCTGCGCATCTGCGTTGCATCGAGTCAACCAACTTCTGGCACCTAGAAACAGGTATTTCAGCCCAGGATGAATGAACTACATTCAACAGTTCCTGTGAATTTTTGGGTTTTGCTTCAGAAACTGCATTTTTAATGTCACCCCACAAGTTTTCAATGGGGTTGAGGTCAGGGGATTGAGCTGGCCACTCCATTACTTCAATCCTTTTTGTCTGGAACCAAGATGTTGCTCGCTAACTCGTGTGTTTGGGGTCGTTGTCTTGTTGAAAGACCCATTTCAGGGGCATTTCCTCTTTGGCATAGGGCAACATAATCTCTTCAACTATTTTGATGTATTCAAACTGATCCATGATCCCTGGTATACGATAAATAGGCCCAACACAGTAGTATGAAAAACATCCCCATACCATGATTTGTGCACCACCATGCTTCACTGTCTTCACAGCGTACTGTGGCTTGAATTCAGTACCCGGGGTTCACCTGACGTACTGTTGATGACCAATAGACCCGAAAAGAAAAATTTTACTCTCATCAGTCCACAGAATGTTACGCCATTTCTCTTTGGGCCAATCGATGTATTCCTTGGCAAATTTGAACCGATTCTGCACATACCGTTTTTTTCAACAATGGTGCTTCTTGCTGATAGCTTAGCTTCGATCAAACGTCTTCTGACTGTAACAGTACTTACAGGTAATTTTAGATCATCTTTGATCTTTCTGGAGGTGATGACTGGCTGAATCTTTGCCATTCTGACTATTCTTCGATCCATTTTAACAGTAGTTTATCATTTTCTTCCATGTGTTTTGGGGTTTTATTGCCATTTTAAAGCATTTAAGATCATTTTAGCTGAGCATCCTATAATTTGCTGCACTTCTTTATACGTTTTCCCAATCAACTTTTGAATCAAATTACGTTGTTCCGGCCCATTTTACTTAGCAATTCAGAAGGAAATATATTTTATAACAATGTGTGAAACATTTGTTTCTCTTCTTCCTTAATAAAGAACAATTTTTCACAGAATGAATGAATTCTCTAATTAAACTCCACACTGCTATTATTTTGAACACGCCCCTTTCAATGAATGAGTCAATTACTCATAACAAGCAGCGTGCATGTCATGACAGTTGGGTCTGTTGTTTTTCTATTACACTACTACATCTACTAAGTAAATTATTTGCAATGCAGAAATATCACTACTACTAATAACAGTGGTTCATCAGGTTACTGATGTTGTACTGCTATTTTTTAGTTAAAAGTAAAATTTTTGTCAGACCCGAGGACATTTCTCCAAAAAGTACGATCTTTGTCCCCATGCGCACTTGCAAACTGTAGTCTGGCTTTTTTTATGGCAGTTTTGGAGCAGTGGTTTCTTCCTTGTTGAGCAGCCTTTCAGGTTATGCCAATATAGGACTCATTTTACTGTGGATATTGATACTTGTCTAACTGTTTCCTCCAGCATCTTCACAAGGTTCATTGCTGTTGCTCTGGGATTGATATGCAGTTTTCGCACCTATGTTCATTCTCTAAGAGACAGAATGCATCTCCGTCCTGAGCAGTATGATGGCTGCGTGGTCCCATGGTGTTTATATTTGCGTACTATTGTTTGTACAGATGAACTTCATACCTTCAGGTGTATGGAAATTGCTCCCAAGGATGAACCAGACTTGTGGAGGTCCACAATATTTTTTTCTGAGATCTTGGCTGATTTTTTTTTTATTTTCCCATGATGTCAAGCAAAGAGGCACTGAGTTTGAAGGTAGGCCTTAAAATACATCCACAGGTACACCTACAATTCAGGACACCTCCTACCAGAAGCTAATTGGCTAATTGTCTAAAGGCATGACATAATTTTCTGGAATTTTCCAAGCTGCTTAAAGGCAGTTAACTTAGTGTATGTAAACTTCTGACCCATTGGAATTGTGATATAGTCAATTAAAAGTGAAACAATCTGCCCGTAAACAATTGTTGGAAACATTACTCATGTCATGCACAAAGTAGATGTCCTAAACGACTTGCCTAAACTATAGTTTGCTAATATAAAATCTGTAGAGCAGTTAAAAAATGGGTTTTAATGACTTAAGCCAAAGTGTATGTAAACGTCTGACTTCAACTGTATATACACCACTGGTCAAAATTTTGAAACACTTAATCTTTATTATAATTTTTTTTCTTCACATTTTAGAATAATAGTAATGTCATCAAAACTATGGAATAACAAATTGAACTATGGGAATTATATTGTGACTAAACAAAATCCAAAATAAATCACTAACTGTGTTATATTTTAGCATCTTCAAAGTAGTCACCCTTTGCTTAGAATTTGCAGACATGTACTCTTGACATTTTCTCAAACAACTTCTTGAGGTACCACCCAGGGATGCTTTTTAAACAGTATTGGAGTTCCCATCTATGTTGGGCACTTATTGGCTGCTTTTCTTTATTATTTGGCCCAAGACATCAATTTCAAAAACATTTTTTTAAATTTTTTTTATTTTATTAAATTTTAGTTTTATAATGAAATAAATTAATACGGTGGCACAATTATATTTTTGTCTACAAAACTAATTTCAAACATTTAAGCATACGCCTTCAGATCAAAAGATTTTTTAAGATGAGAAACATTTCAGTCAAGTGTTTCAAAAGTTTTGACCAGTAGAGTGTGTGCGTATGTATATATATATATATACACACACACACACACACGCACAAACACACTAACACACAAACACACCGACCAGCCACAACATTAAAACCACCTGCCTAATATTGTGTAGGTCCCCCTCGTGCCACCAAAACAGTGCCATCCCGCATCTCAGAATAGCATTCCGAGATGATATTCTTCTCACCACAATTGTACGGAGCGGTTATCTGAGTTACCATAGACTTTGTCAGTTCGACCCAGTCTAGACTTTCTCTGTTGACCGCTCTCTTCAACAAGGCCACAGAACTGCCGCTGATTGGATGTTTTTTGTTTTTGGCACCTTTCTGAGTAAATTCTATAGACTGTTGTGTGTGAAAATCCCAGGAGATCAGCAGTTACAGAAATAACCAAACCAACTCATCTGACACCAACAATCATGCCACTGTCCAAATCACTGAGATCACATTGTTTTCCCCATTCTGATGGTTGATGTGAACATTAACTGAAGCTCCTGACCTGTATCTGCATGATTTTATGCACTGCACTGCTGTCACACGATTGGCTGATTAGATAGTCACATGTATGATTTTTGGTGCCAGATGGGCTGGTTTGAGTATTTCTGTAACTGCTGATCTCCTGGGATTTTCACACACAACAGTCTCTAGAATTTACTCTGAATGGTGCCAAGAACAAAAAACATCCAGTGAGGGGCAGTTCTTCATTTGGAAATGCCTTGTTGATGAGAGAGGTCAACAGAGAATGGCCAGACTGGTTCGAACTAACAAAGTCTACAGTAACTCAGATAACTGCTCTGTACAATTGTGGTGAGAAGAATATGTGGGGCAAATATGCAGGTTGGCGTTGTTTTGGCGGCACGAGGGGAACCAACAGGCAGGTGGTTTTAATATTGTGGCTGATCGGTGTATATATATGTACATATATACACACATATATACACACACATATATACACACACACACACATACACATTATATATATATATATATATATATATATATATATATATATATATATATATATATATATATATATATACACACACACACACATATATATATATAAAACTTGTAAATCGCTGTACAATTGCTGGATGTAAATGTAACTGAAACACTTTGCACACAGAGGAATCCTCACACAACAGGACAGCAGTTCTGCAGGCTTCATATCGGATGAATTAAAACTTAATGTAGCTCATTACTGAGATCATTTTTGTACATTACCTAATAATATCACATTTGTTATGATCAATCATTTTAAGAAGATTTTACCAGCAATACGTAGGCTATGAGCCGTGCATTGTGTGCAGAGTCAATTGTCATTTTGGTCACATAAATGTTTGACTTCCTACGAATGTGCTTTGTGGATGACAAAACAGTTTGGACACTGATAACACCTGTATTTAGTGCTGTCCACTTGTGATCAGATCACCTGAAACGGATGTTAATACCCTAAGTAAATAAGAGGGTCTCTGATTAGTTAAGACCAGTACCATTAAATGTGCTTACCACCTATAACTCCCACACAGAAGTAAAGGCCCTCCACTGTGTTACAGAATGATGCGGCAACCAATCCTGTGCCAGACAGACAGCCCCCAGCAATCATGATTGGCCGACTGCCAAACTTATTCACCATAATACTGCTGATTGGTCCTGTTGAGAGATAACAGATGGATTAAAAGAGTAAGACAAATTAAATGCAGAGAATAACTTTAAACAAAATCATTAAACAAATATTATGTCCATTGCCCTCAGTTGCAATCATATTGACTAAATTGCATTATAACAGCAGTCATTCACACCACTGACCATTTCAAAGCAGGATTGTATGAGGAACACCAGAGATGATTCAGAGAAACAAAACTGTGATATGATGATCCCCCACCCCCACCTTTATCCCCTTAAACTCTGGCCCATTTTTTGGATTTCCGCCTAAATCTTACTGATATGTTAAATATTCAATCAATATTATTGTAGATGTTCAAAATATTATAAAAAATAGTCGCTTTTTAGATTTTCTTTTTTGCATACTGTAAATAAAAGGTGTTATTCAGGACCTACTTGGTGTAGCTCTGTTCTGAAAGTTTTGGTTGATTCCACCAGGGGGCAGCAAATACTAGAAAAAGAATTTTTCCTCTATTACTTTCTAAATAGAAGCTATTGAACTGCAACTGAAGAGAAGCAAAGGGTAATTTTTTTGTGTGTCTCCAAGTGTCATTTTGGACCCAAATGCAAAAACAGGTTAAAGTACATTACCCCAAAATTTCTACTTTTACTGTATGTTACACATGGCAAGAGCACTTTTCTGGATTTTCTTTTAGGTTTCATCACCTTTGTCTCTGTGGCACACCCAAGTAATAGCCAAAATGGCAGAAAAGGAATGAGATAGAGCAGCAGTTTTTGTGTTTTACACAAAACCATTTTTATTGTTGTATAAAAACATAAGTTATGGTCTACTTGTACCATAACTTTCACCAAGTACTACTTGAAGATTAAAAATATAGACTGTAAACAGCTAAAGAGAAACATGTGCAGAACTGCAATATAAAGAAATTACCACTCCCACCTGCTCACACAAGACACAAAAAAAAAAGAACTCAATACTGGTAACTTGCTATTTGAAGATTCAAAGTGCAAATATAGACTGTAAATATCTAAATAGGAGAGAAACATGTGCAGAACTGCAAAATAAATAAATTACCACTCCTACCTGCTGATACAAGACACAAAAAAGAACTTTTGGGAATTCTAAAAACAATGAGAAAAACACACCAAGAACTTTCAGTTCATTTGAAGTTAATTTATTTTTGTGTCCTTCAATGTGCCACTTCCTGAAACAGTTCCTCTTTGGCACACAGCACAGAGGCACCTGGCATTTTGTGCAGTACATAGGAGTTTTCACTTTATTTCCTGAGAGCTTGCACAGAGCACAAACTCTTCTGCCACTTGTGCCATCTGCTTCAAAAAATTCTGGATAACATTCCTTATCCTGGATGAGCCGAGAAGAGGATGACTCTGTGGCACCAGATGTGCTGGGTGGTGTGGCACCAAAACAGTAAGCACTAACAATTAACTGTATTTAGAAAAATGAATAAAACCTGTCATTCACTACAGAAACCGTTGTCTCCGCCGCCATGTTGAAAGTTTATGACTCCTCCCATCTCGGAAACTCAGGTATCAAAATTATCTCAGTTTTCCAGTCGTAATTATGACTTGAGGGGTCGTTCATGTGCAACTTCCGAGTGGGGAACTCGTATTTAAGATAATTCCGACAGCACATGAAGGCAGCATAAGACCCTATCACAAAGCAAAGAGGCACTGAGTTTGAAGGTAGGCCTTAAAATACATCCACAGGTACACCTCCAATTGACTCCAATTAGCCTATCAGAAGCTAATTGTCTAATTGTCTAAAGGCTTGACAAAAAATTTGAATTTTCCAAGCTGCTTAAAGGCACAGTTAGTGTATGTAAACTTCTGACCCACTGGAATTGTGATATAGTCAATTAAAAGTGAAACAATCTGTAAACAACTGCTGGAAAAATCACTTGTGTCATGCACAAAACTATTGTTTGCTAATATTAAGTCTGTGGAGTGGTTAAAAAATGAGTTTTAATGACTTCAACCTAAGTGTATGTAAATTTCTGACTTCAACTATATATATATATGCTGTTTCATTAGGAAATTGGTACTTTAATTCACCAAAGTGACATTCAACTGATCACATAGTCAGAACATTACTGATGTTAAAAACAGCACCATCACTATTTGAAAAAAAGTCATTTTTGATCAAATCTAGACAGACCCCATTTCCAGCAGCCATCACTCCAAAACCGTATCCTTGAGTAATCATGCTAAATTGCTAATTTGGTACTGAAAATCACTTGCCATTATATCAAACACAGTTGAAAGCTATTTGGTTCGTTAAATGAAGCTTAACATTGTCTGTGTTTGTTTTTGATTTGCCACAGTATGCAATAGACTGGCATGTCTTAAGGTCAATATTAGGTCAAAAATGGCAAAAAAGCTTTCTCTAGAAACTCGTCAGTCAATCATTGTTTTGACGAATGAAGACTATACAATGCTTGAAATTGCCAAAACAACTGAAGATTTCATACAAAGGTGTACACTACAATCTTCAAAGACAAAGGACAACTGGCTCTAACAAGGACAGAAAGAGATGTGGAAAGCCAGATGTACAACTAAACAAGAGGATAAGTACATAAGAGCCTCTAGTTTGAGAAATAGACGCCTCACATGTCCTCAGCTGACAGCTTCATTGAATTCTACCCACTCAACACCAGTTTCATGTACAACAGTAAAGAGAAGACTCAGGTGCAGGCCTTATGGGAAGAATTTTGAAACAGAAAAACAAAAAGAAAAGGTTAGAGTGGGCATAGAAACACAGACACTGGACAACAGATAATTGGAAAAGAGTGTTATGGATCTTAACCCCATTGAGCTTTTGTGGGATCAGCTAGACTGTAAGGTGCGTGAGAAGTGCCCGACAAGACAGCCACATCTATGGCAAGTGCTACAGGAAGCGTGGGGTGAAATGTCACCTGAGTATCTGGACAAACTGACAGCTAGAATGGCAAGGATCTGCAAAGTTTTCATTGCTGTATGTGGAGGATTTTTTGTTGAGAACTCTTTTAAGTAGTATAAGTTCTGATTTTTTTTTTTTTTTTTTTAATTGAAAAATTAATTTTTCACGTTATTAATGTCCTGACTATACATTGTGATCAGTTGAATGCCACTTTCCATAAGAGCAAAATCTGTACATTATTCCAAACATTTGGCCGCCAGTGTATCTATCTATGTATATAAGAAAGAAGAGAAGTATTTAGAGGTTGCTAAAGTATCCAGAGGTTGTTAGTGAATAAATAAACTGCCTTGTCAGTGCTGTAATGTTCTTGTGAAGGCTCTACTTGGAACAGCACCACTCTTAAACCTTGGCCATGAGTTAAATAACTTTATTACACAACACCAAGGCCTTTTAAATGAGGTTGTTCGGTCAACATGGTAACTAATAATTTTTAATTATAAGCATAGAAAGGAGGCAGTGAAATTTGGCATGGTTCCGGTACTAAGTTTACATTAATGGCTAGAATGTTAGAAAACTCCATGAAAATGTCAGCAAATAGTACTGCATACAAATAATCCAACTAAATGCTACCATGTCAAGATAAATGAATTTAAAGCATTTGAAGATGATGAGGAAGAAATGTAAGTTTCATGTGGCCAATCAGAGTTCAAAGAAGTTTGCCTGTCCCCCAGTCACATTCCTCGAATTAATTTATTCTGACAGGCTTTGTGCAGCACCAAACGGGCCATCCTTCCAGCCCAAAAAATAGACAAAGACAACAGTGATGCAGATATACACAAACAAACAACATTATATAAACTGAACAAGAGAGATGGGGAGATGTGAGATCTGCAAGAGAACAGGTTTTAGATAGTAGTTGTTGTGTATTTTTATAGACAGAACCTAAGATATACTACTACATGGGCAGCAGTGTGACTCCAAAAAAGACTGGACAAAAATCAAAGAATATATTTTATATCACTTCAAATCTGTGCTGACATGAGTCAAGAGGAACAGGTGTGAATTAGGCATGTAACGATACACAAACTTTACGATACGATGCATAGCCTCATGATACAATACGATATGAGTACCAACAAATGTTTCGCTCAAACTTATTCAAGGATTCGACATAAATGTCTTTTAAATCATAGACATTGGCAACAAAAAGCAGAGCTCTAAGCAACTTAAACAACAGCACTGCATTTAATTTGTTTGATTGTTGAGAAAAACTAATAGGAACAAGAAATGTTTTTCTTGAGAAAATTTTTTGTCTACACTCTAATCATTTATATCTGTATAGCACTTTTCACAGTACATATAGTTTCAAAGCAGCTTTATAGAAAATCATGCCTTGTTGTCTGAAATCCCCCTATGAACAAGCTGAAGTGACTTTAGCAAGGAAAACAAATTCTTTAAAATGTTATTTAGTGGTAAAAAAAAAAAAAAAAAAAAAAAAAAAAAAGGAAAGAGGAACCTGACCTCTGGTTTTATGATATATGCACATAATCCAATATTATTTGGCGGCTTGAGCAAAAACCGATTGGCAAACATAATTTTGCCCCCTTTTCCCTTGTTTAACTTTGCATGTAAACTTTACCAGCGTTATTACTGTTTATATTTAGAATTCAAAAGCAGATAATTAAAGTCTCATGTAATCATGGGTTTCTTACGTTGTCAGTTTTTTTAATAATCCATTTTTTGATAGTTATGACTCAATTTACGAGCATCTTGCTGTGCATGTCACGCTCAGTGTTGGTTGGGAGAGGTGGCTGTTAAACTTAACTGCTGCTGTTTCTGCCTCACAAATCCACCGATTTGCACGATGTCAGCGTTAATAAAACGAAATGTTTAATGTGCTGTAGCACCGGGATATGACACCGTTGTTTGGCAAATTCGACAAGCTGTAACGCTACAATACAATCTACTTGCCGTTTGCCATCGATGTTCTCGCCTATGTACTGTAAATGTGTTGCTGATTTCCTGTGAGCGCTCAGCGCTGCCTCTCGCAGTAGGAGAATGTTCCGCAGCTCTCAATATTGCACTGCTTGGTTTTTATTACACTATAATATGTTTGTTTATATATCGTACGATACATATGGTATTGTATAGTGAGCGTTGTATCGTACAATACAATATTATTTTTACATCCCTAATGAGAATGGCACACACCCCTGCAAGTAATAACCAGACCATCTCACTCAGGATGATTTTGGATGTAGCAGAGGAGAGAGAGACAACAGAAGTGTGGCCACACAAGATTTTGCGCTCCATTCCTAGTTATATAAATGTGAACGTGAGAGAGATAGAGGGTACACACAAGCATTATGCACTAAATTTTTAGCCTTTTGCTGCATAATAAAAAGTTAAAATTTGGTGGACTTCCTAAAAGATGTTTGAACAACAGAGGATCTAAACATCCTCAGCTGACAAACATGTAGAAAAGTAGTTTAAAGGAATGCTACGTGTTCATTCAAGTCACGCTCTCTTGACAGCATTTCATCCCCTTAGATACCATAGCCTTTCTGCCAGCTCGAATCAGTCATTCTCAATTGACCTCTCTCATCAACAAGGCATTGTCGACCACAGAACTTCTGCTCACTGGATGTTTTTTGTTTTTGGCAACATTCTGAGTAAACTCGAGAGACTGCTGTGCAGGTAAATCCCAGGAGATCAGCAGTTACAGAAATACTCAAACCAGCCCGTCTGGCACCAACAATCATGCCATGGTCGAAATCACAGAGATCACATTTTTTCCCCATTCTGACGGTTGATGTGAACATTAACTTAAGGTCCTGACCTGTATCTGTCTGATTTTATGCACTGATCTGTTGCCACACGATATACTGATTAGATAATCACATAAGTAGGTGTATAAAGTGCTCAGTGTGTGTGTGTGTGTGTGTGTGTGTGTATGTATACGTATATATGTGTGTATATATATATATATACACATACATATATATACATATATATATATATATATATATATATTATGTTAGTTAAGCGTTAAGCGTGCCAGACGGCCAACATACAAAAGCAGCTAGACAACTGATATCCTTTGCGTCTAGTAGGCATGGGTCAATGTGTGATTTTGGTGGTATGTGCTGTTCCACAGATGTGTCCCTTTCTACACGCACACACACTCACACACAGTATAAATATGTACGTAATAAATTGTTTGTTAATAAACTCTGTTACATTTTTCACTGTGCTCCTAAATTTCTTTGTGTGCTCCTAAATTTTTTCATTTAGGAGCGTATGTACTCCTTAGGAAAAAAGTTAGCGTAGAGCCCTGGTGTTGATAAATGGTCCTGGTAGCACTGTCATTTCGCTTTTGAAATGAGCAAGATGCGCTCCAAAACAATTTTAAGATGACAGGGGAAGGCTCATTAATATTCACGAGGAAAGTGCTAACTGATTGGTCAGTGAGACGTTCCGATCCCCTGCTATCCTACATTTTAGAAATAAGCTCATGGGCCACTTGAAATTAAGTGAGTTTGACACGTGTGTTATGCATTCAAATTTCTCACGGTTCGGTTTGTCACGGTTTTAGGGTCACAGTTTCGGTATTTGCAATGTACAGTTTTTTTTATTTTTTTATATTACTACCAAATCCAAAGTAAAAATACTCTATTTAGTGATAACCACTTCAAGTTTGCCCTGAACAAAAATCATTGTTTTACAGTAACCATAGTTTAACTATGGTATTTGTAGTAAAAACATAGTACCCACAAAATCAACATGTTTACAATATGTAGTATAATCATGGTTACTATATGGAAACTACAGTATTACTGTTGTAGAACCATGGTTAAATTGTACCAAAACCATGATTTCTGCAAAGAAAACCATGGTGACGGCAGTCATGGTTACTACAATATTACTATAGTAAAACCATGGTTAATTTTCACTGGGTCTTTAACTAAAAACCATTTTCTCTAATTGATAAATCAACATTTTAACTTAATACATGCACTATTACGCTACATGCATTGACATAAAATGCATTTCAAACTCTATATTCAGAAGCTGTACATCACTATAGAAGGAACTTTGCTATTAAAATTGATACGAGGAATGTTGTGATGTGGTTCGAGTGTTTTATTCATATGCAGAAATCACACATCTTTGTCAGCGGAGCAGGGAAACATATCGTTGGCAATGAACACCCCAATCGCTTTAGTTATTGTTTTATGCCAGAATTAGCACGGAGTGCTTGCTAAAAAACAAAAGGGAGTGTGTGCAGTTTTGGCTCATCTGCGGCTCTGTGTGCACCGCGCGCTATCTTTCCCTGGTGATTTAGGCGTAAATGATCATATGTCGATGTATTACCAGTATCCGGCACTCGAGTCGAGCGATGTCTGCATACAGTGCCTGTTTTGTAAACGTTTTTGACCATCACTGTTGTAATAGACTGCAAAAAGAAAATGTTTCCAGACAGGAGACCTGAATAATGCAGGGGGCTTTTCTATCAGTGGCTCTTTTTCTCCACTTGCCATTTTTAACTACACACAACGCTTGCAGAGCAGTGATGTCATCAAGTTGACCCATGTGAAACACAGGCGGAGGTATCCATTTACAGATCCATTCAGGTGCATTAGCGGAGGTTGTAACTGTGCATGTCTACTTGATGCTTTATTTTCTTCACAAAACCTTGTGCTCCAGATGCATCAATAAACTTGGTGAACCTTGGTGCCAATGCTTCCCAAATCGTGGGTGGCGAACCATCCGGTTCGTTTTTTTACCGAGAACCATTACACCCCTACCGAGTATGCGTGTGTGTTTGTGTGTGGTGGAGTCTCTTTCACAGTGTAGAAAGCGCACAGCTTACTGGGGCTGGCAAGGGTTATGTTGCATCAAGAAAATTAAATACACCTTATGAAATGTAATAGCGGCACTGCGCCACTGCAATATGAATACAGGGGAAACACTGCATCTACAAATGTTTAATTCTTGTGGCTATACAATTGAAACAATGTGCATTTTAATGTTACGAACTGTATTCCTTTAATAGAAAACTAATTTCAATGAAGATCAGTGCTGCATGGTTTGCAGTGCTGCTGGAAACTGGAATAGCTTCATATTTTATTATTTATTCAAAATCAAACCCATGACACTGTTGGACACCCTGTTATCCATATTTGCTTATGGGGTCTGAAATAATCTTGCATGCTTAAAGGTGCAATATGTAACAATGCCTTTTTTTTGCCAATGTGTGAACGGCTTGTAATGCAGCTTAAAAAATGAGCCCTTCCGAACTTCCTAGGTTGCCTATTAAAGCCTGTTGACTGATTTTCATGTAAAAGGAGTGGATCGCTTTTGCCAGGAAAATTCAAAGGATGTGACGTTTATGCGCGCTCCCGAGAGCCTTGCCTCTGTGCTTCCGCTATTCATCATCGACAGCAAACTACAACACTAGGTAACATTATCTTAGAGATGGAATCCAGCAAACATCCGGCTCCCAGCACAACACCGACTCCTACACAAACTCTGAGTAAGCCCAAAAAAAATAAATAAAAAAAAAAATAAAAAAAAATAAAAAAAATAAAATAAAAATGTATCTACTGAATCCCATCTGGCTAAGCGGGAACGTGATCATGGACGAGCGAAAACTAGAGTGAACATCGGCAGGGCATTTCTTTAAAATAATTTCAACGATCTTCTCTTTATACTAAAAGTCAGGTATACAGGGTAAATTTAAGCAAATACGCTGGTTTCTTGATCATAGTACAACATATGACATACAAAACATACAATAGTGCAACAGTAAACTGTGTGGTATAGTTCGGTAGTATGTAGCTGTATGTGTGTATCAGTATGCCATGTTAGCTAATAAGTAGTTTTAGTTTAGTCTCAAAGTTTGTAGTAAAACAATCATAACTGTGTAATTTTTATTATGCATCTGTCAGAATGATGCCGGTGAATCACGTTCAGCCTCTCTGTACGTTACGTCATTGTTTTGGTCGATGCTCGCTCGCATCCCTATGGAGTGTGTGCACGAGCAACAGGTAGCTGGCTGCAGTTCACTTAACAAGGGTTTCTGAATCTTACATACTGCACCTTTAAATTCTAATGTGACTGCCCCTGACAGAGGTACCAAACTTTCATTCATACCCACTCACTCATCAAAAGGGTTACTACAGAACAGTCAAACCATAAAATTATACTTTCTTTCAAACGTTCACTTTCCATCCACAGACAAAAAAAACCCCAAAAAACATTCAAGTATGAAATTCAACAGTGAAACAAGGTCTCTCCCTCTTCTTTGCCTCCATCAGTTTTTAGGTGGCTATAATTATGGAAGAGCCTCTTTGTTGAGTTCAGGCTACGTGCTGAGGCACACATATTTACATGTGCGTGTGTGCGTGTGGAAGAAACCACAGATAGTTCTACTCCAGGAAGTGATGTCATCAACTGACGCTGCCCTCACCCACACATTCGTTGACGTGGTAGTTAACTGCAAATATTAGTCATGCTATAGAAATTTGTTCACTGTTGAATCCTTTCTAGTTTGACATCATGTGACTCAGCCACACTGCTGCCCTTGAAGCAAAATTTCCGCCCTACTTTAGCAAACTAATGTGACTAGACTGAGCTCGGACTATCAGCCAAATATGCCCGAGTATCTGAATACTCGGTATTCGAGTACATTTCTTTCATGCCTTTCCTTTGGTTTGCTTTCCAAACTATAAAATAAACAGTGACTACAAGGATTAATGCTCAGATGAATTTACAAACCAACATCACATTCCAGGTGAGCTCCAGAAAATTTGGCTTATCACTCCCTTCAGGAATATCAACTCAGAAAACTAGCTGATACCCACATGTCCCTAATCACTTAACAAGTGCATAAAAACTAGAAAGGATACATGCAAACACACGCAGATGCGCAGTCCCACCGTGCACATCAGTAGCACAGCAGCAGCAAACGGCAGGTCAGAGTTTAAACACACAGCTTTGTTTTGGTTCGAAGATTATTTTACAATACCAGAGCACAACCACAGCAAAAACAAAAGCTCTATTTCAAAACATACTAGGAAAGAGAAAGCAAGAGAGCGAGAGAGAGACTGTACACAAGACATTAGTAAATGAGACTGACCTCCTGCATACATGACAGCCAGCATAATTGAGGAGATCCATGACACTTGACTGCTGGTGGCATTGAAGATCACCTCGATCTCTTTGAAGAACACTGTGATGGACTTGGGAAAAGCGTAGGAGAACCCAATGCTGATGAAGGCCCCTACAACCACTGCCCAGCCCCAGCCGCCCTCTGGAGGAGTGTAGCCCACTGGCCCTCCTGTTGCTGGTGGCATCTCTACACACACAATGATGGGGATGATGATGATGAAGAGAAGAATCAGATGAGCTTCAAGTACACCTGATCAGTCTGTGGGAAGAAAAAGATTTAGATATTTATAAGACAGCACACATGGATGTGTCAGGGTAAGAAGGGAAGCGCATGATGCACTAGTTGAATCTCCCGTGTTCGATACAAGATCTCGGCCAAATTTAATGGAACTCTGGATGGAAATTAACGTTGTGACGTTGCATAAGGTTGTCAAAACAATGCCATGACGAATGTGCGCCGTAATCAAAGCTAAAGGTCCAACGAACTATTAGAGTATGCAACTTTTTTTTTGGCCAAGCAGTGTATCAGGCACACTGAAGTTCCGTGAAGTTCTTGTACATGTATGTGCTTTTAAAAGATTTACTTTCAGATGGTTATTTTCTTTCCAAACTTTACGTAACTGTCAAAGATGAAACTCTTGTTTTAGCACATCGGTCGATTGACAGGCGAGTAGGCGGCACTTTGCTCTTGAATGCATTTAACTATTTTCATGTAATATTTGCCTTTTTTTTTGCCAATGTGTGAATGGCTTGTAACGCAACTTAAAAAATTAGCCCTTCCTGGACTTCCTAGGTTGCCTATTAAAGCCTGTAGACTGATTTTTATGCAAAGGAAGCGGGTCGCTTTTGTCGGGAAAATCCAAAGGATGTGATGTTTATGCGTGCTCCAGAGAGCCTTGAATCAATAATAGCTTCTCTTCCACATCAACAGACAGTCTGCAACACTAGGTAACGTTATCTTAGAGATGGAATCCAGCAAACCTCCGGCTCCCAGCACAACACCGACTCCTAAACAAACACAAACAAAAAGAGTAAGCCAAAAAAGAAAGAAAATAAATAAATAAATAAATAAATAATCTACTGAAACCAGTCTGGCAAAGCGGGAACATGATCGTAGAAAACTAGAGTGAACATCGGCAGGGCATTTGATTCCTGGGGGGACCTTCGTTCGGTTTTGGGGATCAAAACAGACCCTGAACTGGTGTTCTTCTTATTGGACAGGTAAGCTTACATAACTGCAAAGCATGTGAGATATAGTGCCATAAGAACTGATCTGTGTAATTTTAGCTAACCTGATCTTGCCTGCTAACGCTGACGAATTGCAAGCTACCTTGCTTCGTAACATTAAAATAATTTCAACGATCTTCTCTTTATACTAAAAGTCAGGTATACAGGATCAATTTAAGCAAATACGCTGGTTTCTTGATTCTTGTACAACAGATGACATACAAAACATACAACAGTGCAACATAACAGTGCAACAGTAAACTGTCTGGTATAGTTTGGTAGTATGTAGCTGTATGTGTGTATCAGTATGCTATGTTAGCTGACAAGTAGTTTTAGCTTAGTCTCAAAGTTTTAGTAAAACAATCATAACTGTGTAATTTTAATTATGCTACTTCATCTGTCAGCATGATGCCAGTGAATCACGTTCAGTCTCTTTGTACGCTACATCATTGTTTTGGATGCTCGCTCGCGTCCCTATGGACTGTGTGCACGAACGCGAGCACGAGCAACAGGTAGCTGGCTGCAGTTCAGGTGTCATTAATAACAAGAGTTTCTGAATCTTACATACTGCACCTTTAAACTAATTGTTGACAAAAAAAGTTAGTTGTCGAATAGTCATCTGATCTCATTTAATGTAACATGAGATCACATTAAACTCTGTTAGCGCCTGACTGAGGAGAGGAAGAATTACACAGCTCACACTGAATGCACTCCAAACCTTCCAAATAGCTTCAGGTGATGTAAATCGCAAAATATGAAGGAATTATAATGCAAAAATACTAAAAAGGGAAATACAGAAGCACTCTCGTTGTGGAATAAGCAGAGCTGGAGCTCTTTAAAGGAAACACCCCGGTGTTACATCTTTAATACCAGTTATATTTAATGTGTTACAGCTTTACTAAAGTTCAAATAATAATTAAGCAGGTCATGTAAATAACTACAAAGTCCAAAACTGTCATTTCTCTGTGCGGTCAGCGCCTCTTCTATGAGTTGCATGAATGTCCCTATCTAAGGGGGAAGAGATTGAAACTGCATCTGGCTGATACACACTCTGTCACAGGGATTCTCATCCCTAGAGCGCACGCTTAATGCAGCTAGATTATAACGTGATGGCTCGTGACTTATTGAATCATAATATATGTGTCACTGTGTGTTTCTTATTGTGAAGAAAATTGGCAATACGCAGCTTTTTTAACAAGAGAGAGTTTGTTTTTTTGTGAGTTAAAGATGGACTGAAGTGAACAAAAAAGGTGAGAGGGTAGTCTTCACCCCATTATACAGTGCAACAAAATAAGTTTTAGATTTGTTTTTGTTTTGGCTTGTTTTCCAATATAAATATAAATATCCTCTGTATATAAAACTCCTTTAAAACAACATACATTTTCTTTAGAAGCTATACTGCAGAAGAATTGTTTTTTACTGAGAATGTTAAATATAATATTAAAAATACAAATTTTTAAAATATCTAATAATCCTTTAAAAAAAAAAGATGCATTCACCTGAGAAGCAGCATATAAGATATTAGACTTGCTTTTAGAGAATAGATCTTGAATATGAGTATATCTTGTCTTTACTACACTCGCAGAAGTACAACCAAGTGAAAAAATACACATATACAAAATACACTTATATTTAAGATACATTCTCTTAAAGCAATCTTATCTTCTCTTATGTTGCTTCTCAAGTACATGTATCTTGTTTCAAGGATTTTTAGACAATTTTAAATGGAAAACAAGATAAAAACACTTGATAATAATAGGATTTTTTGGAGTGAATTTCTTTACTTAATTAAACTTGTAAAAAGTATTTTTCCCCCTTTAATTCAGTGAATGTCATTTAGGGGCCGTATACACGACAATGTTTTCAACTAAATATGAAAAACTTTACGCGTTTTGGCTGTTCGTTTACACAACGGCGTTTTGGGGCCTGAAAACGCAAACTTTTGAAAACGGGTTTCAAAGTGCAAGTTTTTGAAAATGATGCCGTTATCGTCTCCGTGTAAACATACAAAAATGCTAATTTGTGAAAATGATGACGTCATGCGCACACGTATTACGTGTTCAGTCTATGGGCACGCGTGCGAGTACTTCAAAACAACACGCGAGACATTCAAAACTACAATGGCGGACTACAGGACTGTGTTTGTGCTGCTCAAGATTTTGTTTATTGTTTATTGATACTTCTCCAGCAAAGTGTAGATTTACTGCATCACTACTACGACCAGCGATCGCCATCTGCATTGTTTGTATTCACCGCTCTGTGGAAGAATGCTTGTACGCGCAGGCGCGTAGTGTTTCTTTACAAAGTGACATCGCCAACTAATGCCTGGCATGCATAATACAGCGTTTTTAGTCGTTTTTGCGGATCCGTGTGAACGAGGATCCTTTGACAACGTTGTTGTCTGTACGCAAAACTTTTCAAAAACGCAAAGGAAAAACGTTTCCGTTTTTAGTACATCGTTGTCGTGTAAACGTACACTTTTATTATTTTTAAAAGATGATTTTGTCCTCTTTATTGTTACTAAGCTTGTTTAATACAATCTTTTAAGTTGGGGCACAAGCTGAACAATCGGTTAATAGCTAATGATTAATCATTGCAATAATCGCAGAATAGTCGAAAAATCATTCTAGATTAATCGATTATCAAAATAATCGTTAGTTGCAGCCCTAATTTAAACGGATGAGCATTTTCACAAAAAGCTCAATGTGGTCAAATGCGTTCGACACATTCAACCATCTCCGAATTTGGCTGAAGTGGACAAATCTTAAAACGTTTTGGACCCAGTTTACACCTGTCTTTAGCATTGTCTAATTTCAAACGGATCGGCCAAAACACATCTTAATACCAGGTATAAACGTGGAATCTCGTAGGTTGTTAAATTGGAACACTCTACATTTTTATTTTCACCCCTTTTCTCCCAAACTTGGCATGCCCAATTCCCAATGCGTTCTAGGTCCTCGTGGTGGCGTAGTGACTCGCCTCAATCTGGGTGGCGGAGGACAAATCTCAGTTTCCTGCACGTCAATTCGTGCATCTTATCACAAGGTTTGTTGAGCACGTTACCACGGAGACCTAGCGCGTGTGGAGGCTTTACGCTATTCTCCGCGGCATCCATGCACATCTAACCATGTGCCCCACCGAGAGCGAGAACCACATTATTGTGACCACGAGGAGGTTAATCCAACGTGACTATCCACTAGCAACCGGGCCAATTGGTTGCTTAGGAAGCCTGACTGGAGTCACTCAGCACGCCCTGGATTTGAACTTTCGACTCCAGGTGTGGTAGTCAGTGTCTTTTACTTGCTGAGCTACCCAGGCCCCCCCACAACTCAGCACTCTTAAACAAATAGTGATCCGCACAAAGGACTCAACTCCCCTGAGGACTTCCGAAATCTCAAGTTTGATGTTAGCATGTTGCTAAGCTAAAAGCAACATGTGATACTCAAATAAGCATATATATACACAGCACACACAAATATGGTGTACAATAATCCATTTTTGATTATAAAACTATTTTTAGCTATACTTTTACATGTTGTTATTGAATTAAATGTATGTTTGTAAATAATATACATTCAGAACAATAAAATAAATAGTAAAATAATGCTGCCTACTTTTGGGACAGTATCCACGTTGCGAGCACCTTAAATGCCTGATGCCTTAAGCCAAAGTATACTTTGGTTGTCCGCACTGCTAATCGCAATGCGCGCACAGTCCACGCACGGCCCAGATTTTTCTTGACACATGGAGAGTCTGCGCACATTGTTGGCACATGCGCCTGTTTGCCATGGAATGTATAAAGAGAGTATCACAAAGCAGTTGTATTGTGCTGCGTCAAACACTTTAGTATTCGCTCATGGTCAAAAGAAAATATTTTGAAAGGCAATGCGGCCCACAAATGCGATATGATCCATCACGATCCAGACCTTTAAAATGTTACATCCATAGGAAGCTATAATGTTATTGAATAGACTCATAGACTGCCATGCGAGTACGACTACATAAGATAATTTAATTGGAAAAAAAAAAGTCAACCCTTGGGTTTGTCAGAATCAGTTGTAGTCAACACTTGGATGAGATCCAGTACAAGAAAAATTATCCACGCAGAGCAAAAGTACAGCTTGTGAATGCCAAGTGTGAACAAAAACACAAACGTGAACGCAAACAAACACAGTCCACAGCGTGTAGTTTGAGTGTAACAGCTACGCAGTAAGTTACTCTTTAACAAAGCTTTTCAAAATAAACAAACATACAAGACTTTGAGATGGAGAATCCTCCACTCAAACACACAAAGTCTGACATAAGATCAAACACATTAAATGTCCTTCCCACTGCAGTTAACTTGGAGAACAGAGATGCGGGCTCAGATGCCTACACACACAGTCCCTCAGGCAGCAGAGCACAGCATACTTGTCATTTGAGCATGAAAGTCATGGTCTCAGACTGGTATACGTGTTAGGGAGGTAAAGGCTAAATCACTCTCCTAGGGCCTCCGACAGAAACAGGGGTCATATATCAGTGAGTCTGGGGGGGGGGGGGGGGTAATCAGCTTTATTTTAATTAAGTCTCTCTCTCGGATCAGGCAGAGACTGATTACCAGAGCACTCAACTTATGATGCAACTACTCTCAAGTCATGTGTGGGAGAACATGTGTACTATAAAGCGAGACCGTTTTAGCTGTAGGGTAAATGGAGGGTGAGGTAGGTGT
Organism: Myxocyprinus asiaticus; assembly: GCF_019703515.2. Classification (NCBI taxonomy): domain Eukaryota; kingdom Metazoa; phylum Chordata; class Actinopteri; order Cypriniformes; family Catostomidae; genus Myxocyprinus; species Myxocyprinus asiaticus. The sequence goes on from NC_059367.1 coordinate 21,899,964, forward strand.
CATGTCTGAACAATCATGACAATGCAACTTTATTCTGTGCTTAAATGCGATACGATACTACAGTTGCCCAGTGGGATGATTAAGAAGCGTTACAAATAAAACCGGTTTTGGACAATGTCAATGGTATGAGCAGAATCACAGCTATTTACTGTGAATTGTCATATACAGGTTTAAAGACCTGCTGATGGACATTTTAACAAAATGAAAGTATGACAGCATACACTCTCCTGCCATTTAATTCAAAACAATACAATTTCTATTCTCTGCGTGCCTTTCCGTCTCACACATGATCGAGCACTCAGCCTTTCAAAGTATACTGTTAACCACAAGCCTATATAGACATGTTCAATGCATCACACTATGACTGCTTTGGAATACTCTTTTAGCGCAGTCAAAGGCAGCAGATGCAGCGCCAATGTGCAAAGACAAGGACTGTCAGTGTGCAGCCTAGTTTTTCTAGATATGCAGACAGTCCTTGTCTTTGCACATGCATACTGTGCTGATGACAAAATTTGCGTTACATGCAGAGTGCTCTCACGTGTGTGAGAGCATTCAGATAGAGATGTTGTAGTAGTAGTTCTCATTTATACTTCAGTAGCAATAATGGTGTTAGTCCTGGTAAGTTTGATTAATTTCTGCGAATCATTTTAACATGTCCATTTCAATTAATCACTGAACTTCCTGCATGCATTTTCCCTTTATTGTAATCTTTTAGTAAAAATATATCAGTAAATATTACTGCTTATTATGTATTGTTACATTAGTACATATTGATAAAATTATTATAATTCTTCTTTGAGTTCATTTAGTGAAAACAAAATGTAGAAAACATTCCTTTCTTATTTCAATTAATGAAACATTTTGTATCTATTTGGCTATAATCGTTGCAGTGGTAGTTCCTTCTAAGCCATTTCAGAGCAAATACATAAATAATCAAGACTCAGCTCTGTCTCGCAGCCCTAATTTAGAGGTGATGTTGGTGAATCTGGTGCTGTGAGGGGTAAATATTGTTGTAACCAGTGCAGTGACCAGCAACTGTTGGTGTTCAATGAGGGTAATTTAACCAAGTTAACAGGTGTGTTAAAGAGCCCATATTATGCTAATTTACAAGTTCATAATTTTATTTTGGGGGTCTACTAAAATAGGTTTACATGCTTTAATGTTCAAAAACACATTAGTTTTCTTATACGGTACATTTCTTTCCCCTCTCTTCTTCCTCTGGCTCAAACGCTCTGATTGACCTCCTGTCTCTTTAAAGCCCCCCTTTCCAAAAAGCGTGGACTGCTCTGATAGGTCAGCTGTCCTAGTTTGTTGTGACTGGTCAACCGCGTAGAGCATGTGTCAAAATGTAACACCCCTTACCATAACTGAGTTGGTAAATTGTTATTTTGTAGCTTTCTTACAAGTACACTGTTGATTATATTGAACCTAACAAAGCTTCAAGTAAAAGACACGTACCACATCTAAGTTAGTCATCTTTTGCTTGAATGGGTGTAGCCGAACCTTTTTCGCCCGAGATATGAACAGAAATCAGAGGCTTACTCGTGGTTAGACATTACCAGGGGTATTAGAGAGTTAGTGAGCAAGTTAGCCATGGACTACCGATAGCATCTGAAACATTACAGCATGTAATTATATAAGACTCTTGAGATCGACCATTTTGTTACACAGTTTTAGGTAAAACAGCTGAAGAGCAAACTCTTACCAAAACCATAACATTACATAGCAAGTTAGCAGAGCACTAATGTGGATTGCAGATGTAAAATGACCGTTTGTAAAAATAAATCCATCTCCACACTTGATCACTATTCATAATAGAAAGAACAACAAACAATCTGCACAACTGCAGGGAAAAGTGGGCCTGCAGCTGATTAGCAAAACTATGTTAACACAATAACATTAGCTAGCAGGTTAGCAGAGGCCTAAAGCTGTGCACTGGGTGTACACCGTAGCTACAACACAAAACTCCGCATTTGAACTCTCGGTAGCAGATAAATCCACAAATAATCAAACATACTTATTGTGATCCTGAAGCACCAGATTATCCCAACAAAGTGGGAACTGCACCATCTTTCAGGAGTAACCTTCTTGAAAATCCAGCACTGGTGGTGGTTGTACTGCTAAATAATGAAAATAAATTTTAACTACTGATTCTTCAGTTCGTCTGCATTTAGAAGTCCAAAAAGGTTTTGCTTTTGCAGTGAAGAAAACAGCATCCTCTCGACATGGCGACAACACTAACCCAACTCATCCTGGCCTTGGCTATTACTACCTTTGTTTGAGGGCGGACCAAAGTAGCCCTTAGGCAGGCATTATGCAAATGTGTTAAATAGTGACTTAGATACTTTACAGAAGAAATGACTGGACTACAAACAGCCCGTTTCTTGTAGTTCTTGAGCAGTGTTGTCTGTGGGAGAGAATAACTCCCTTTTGCGTGGACTTTGTGTTTTGTAACTTTGCAGACCTTTTACATGCACAAAGAGCTATGTTAGACACTAAAGGAAAGGTAAAATCCCAAAAAGCATAACAGGGCCTCTTTAAGATTTTGTTGCAGAAAGGTCAAAAGCTTATAAATCATGAGCTTATGAGACCAAGAAAGAAACTCCCACTGAACTCATTGCCTACTTTTCAAAGAAGGCACCTTTCAGGATAGGAAGAAGGTCTGACTGCCTCTCATTTCCTGTTTGAGTCAAATACTCACAGGCAGTTTGACATCAGCAAGAGTCTTACATTCACATACCTTCAAGGAGGAGAGCGTATTTATCTGTATGAACAGGGCTAATATTTACACAACACAAAATAAGCTATTATTCACACAGTCTTCTGTCTTTCCAAATCCTGTCCAAAAAAAGCTTAGCACAAAAACATGGATGGGATGTGTGTGTGGACTGTTTCAACCCAGTGTGTGATGTCAGTCTCTTGCATTAACACCCCTAAATGTACAAACATCTGCACACAGTCAAGCTCACACACACTAGCTGGATTGTTCTAAGAACAGACAGAGAATCAAGACACAAGGCTCATGATCCAAGGCTCTCCAACTTCTCTGTGATGTTGTATTGATGACTACAGACTAACCCCTTTTTGGCTGGCCAACGAGGTGATGTTTTAACTCTTCCCCTTAGCCCTAATTGGCAGGGATGTGCTGAAATTTCAGCGGCCAAAAATGTGTCTGAATATGGCCGAAAGAGAAACAATTGAACAGGAACAGTTACTTTAAAATCCGGTAACAGAAACACTCGCATGGAGAAAAAGCATTGTTTATGACCCTTTTCCCACCTGGTATTAAGATGTGTTTTGGGTGATCCGATGTGGTCAGCCCTTAATACAGATCTAAATGTGGTCTAAAACATTTTGTGATCGGATCACATAAAACACATACGAATGTGGTCAAAATCTGACCAGACCACATTTGAGGTGTAAATGCCAATACGTCCTGTACGTGTCCTGGCAGAAGTGAAGCACCGGCCTTCATCTGTCAATCAACCGCTGAGCTTAACCATGAGTTAAAATGTTGCTGTTTACGAGCGGCTTTAAAAGGAAATAGCTGTCCAATCACAATACACAATGACAAGAGCTTCACGGGTCTTCTTTAGTGTGTCTGATATCAACACAGATGACAAGCATGAACAACTGAAACTCCTTTAATACTGCTAATACACTAAAATAATGGATAATTCTGCTTGATATGCTGAGTTTCTGCTTAGATAAAATTTCAACTACATCTGGGAGAAACAGTGTGGTTTTTTTGCACTTTCTTTGTCTTTTTAGACTTTGTTGCGCTTTATCATCATGCAGTAACACACTGACAAAGTGACTGATGTCAACATGAAACAGTGACCCTTCCCTCCAAATACGAACAGTGGTCATAGATGACGTATTTAAGTGACCAGGTGTAAACAGCCATGTGTCTTACCTGACCACGTGATCAGATCACCCGAGATGCATCTTAATACCAGTGGAAACAGGGTCTATGTTGCACATTAAAGTCCACATCCCGAGAAGGGAAGTGATCGCTCTTTTGGTTATTAGCGCATTAATGAAGAGCATTTTCCAGTGCTCCAATAATGTGTTATGTGTCACAGCAGTTACTGTCAAGTTCCAATATGATATTAAAGAAGCATAAAGACACCATTAGAGTAGTCGATAAGACTCAATATATTAAAAGTCTCTTGAAGCCATACAATAGTTTTGTAAATTGCAAAGGATGTGTTTAAAAAGTACAAATATCATCTGCACATGCAGCGCACTTTAGTGACACACACTCATAACGAACGGCTCGTGAAGCGCTACTGTTTTTAGCGCAGCTCAAAGCTTTTCCTGGAATGTGCCAATAGAACTGACATCATGTTCACTGGAATTCCTGTTCATTTTGCTGCTGCATTATCAAGTAATTACCAATAAATATTTTATTAGTAGGCTACACATTTTTATGTAATTCTATGTCTACTCTATTTTATAATGTAATGTGTAGTTATGGGAAAAGGTGGTTCTGTTGTCCCCATAATAATAACATTTAGAATTTGTTTAATTATCCTAAACAAAGTCTAATTTAAAATAATAATTTTCAGTTCTTGCCCAAGTGTGTCCAGAATTTTCTGTTTCGGGCAAGAATTTTAATTTCGGTGCATCACTACTAATTGGTTCAAATATCTGTCAGTCTAGACTGTGTCTACTAATGGGAGGCTGCTGATTTGGGGTTTTATGACTGTATAACACACAAAGAGTGGTTGCCTTTGAGAAATAGTGGAGAGCTCACTGCAGGTGAAACAGAACCACAAAAAAAGCTTGAGGCACACTTAGAAAAGTACAGGTCTCAACAGTAAAGTTTCAGGTTAGTTAACAGAACTGTAAAAATATTGGCAGGGCAAGTACAAATCTGAACTACTGGCCCAACCAGAAAAAAAATTCTTACTGTTTAAACATGGCCTTCATAATAAAGAAGAAAAATGCCATTTCATTTGGATGTATATATTGTCTGTCACTCACATGCACTGTGTTAATGAAGACCTCCACATGTCGACAGAACATCTTGGTTAAGCAATATTAATTTTTAAGCAGAGCACTTCAAAACACCGATCGGATTCCTAACACTCCCAGTGAGGCCATTGAGGGTAGGGACAAAAACCCCAGCAGAATACCAGCTAGAGCCAGATCACCTCATAAAACTCATGCATTACCCCCTGCTTCCTTTTTAATATACATGCATTTAAACAATGTGTGTGTTACGACCTCAAAATATCTAAAATACGCGTTTTTGTCTTCCGCTGACTTTGCACATACCCACATAAGGGCAGCTTAACTGGCGTACAGTCATTTATAAATCATTGATAAGTTGTAATGACGCGCTTCCTGACTCCTCCTCCACGTGACGCATGACCTTACCAATTACCTTACGTCATCCCTCTCATGAGTGCGTGTCACAGAGATGTACGGAAGTGAACATTTGTAGTTAAAAGTATATAAGTATTGTTTTGTTTCTGCGTTCAGAAGAAATTTTTTTGTCAACTGGAGTCGTGTGGATTATTTTGATGCACCTTAAATATGCATTTTGGACCGTCAAAAAATGGAGGACATTCACTTGCACTGTTTAGAGGAGGAGGCCTGAAATGAAATCCTAAAAGTCTTAAATTCTGTTTTGATGAAGAAAGAAAATCAGATACATCTTGGATGTCCTGATGGTGAGTAAATTATCAGCAAATTGTCATTTTTGGGTGTACTATTCCTTTAAGGACAATAAATTCTAGGCTAATATTAAATAGTGTGTATATCTCCCAGCATGCTTTTGAATGGCCCAATTAAACCCTGAAATGCTCTTTTCTCCCGAGACTGCATTTTGGATTGGCTACTTTTTCAGCCATCTTGTGAGAGTCTGCGGATGTCCTGAACTCCTTTCCAATGTGGATGTGAGTATGCATCAATCAGACTCTCAGCAGTGAAAGGGTACAGGCTAATAATTCCCCACTGGGCGCTACAGGACGCTGACTAGCCCTCAGTCTGAAGATGATGTCGATTGCCCTTTTGCTTTTGACAGGAGAATTAAACCAGGCCTCAGTTCAGCACTAACAGTAGGGCTGCAACTAATGATTATTTTGATAATCGATTAATCTAAAGATTATTAGAATGATTATATCTACTATATGCTTATTGCAGTGATCAATCATTAGCTCTTAACCGATTATTTAGCTTACGCCCCGACTTAAAAGGTTGTATTAAACGTGCTTACTAACAATAAAGAGGACAAAATCATCTTTTAAAAATACCTCTAAATGACATTCACTGAATTAAAGGGGGAAAAATACTTTGCTTAATTCAGTAGAGAAATTCACTGCAAAAAATCCTATTGTTATCAAGTGTTTTTGTCTTGTTTTCCATTTTAAATTGTCTAACAATCCTTAAAACAAGATACATTTACTTGAGAAGCAACATAAGATATTTAGACTGGCTTTAAGAGAATGTATCTGAAGTGTATTTTTTCACTTGGTTATACTTCTGCGAGTGCAGTAAAGACAAAATATACTTCTATTCAAGATTTATTCTCTAAAAGCCTAAGTCTAAATATCTTATATGCTGCTTCTCAGGTGAATGCAATTTTTTTTGAAGGATTTATAGATATTTTAAAATATTTGTATTTTTAATATTATATTTAACATTCTCAGATTAAAAAAAATTATTTTGCAGTATAGCTGCTAAAGGTAATGTGCGTTGTTTTTAAGGAATTTTAGATATTTATATTGGAAAATAGTGCCCGAACGATATATCGAACTGACAGTGGCTCTGCAGACAGGGCGGAGTTCAGCGGTGTCATCACGGTAAGTTGTTAACTAGTCTGTTAAATAAATACTGGAAACTTAAACAATGACCCCATCATTTTCCCTTTTCAATATAACTAATATAATGTTAACCTTGTTCCTGACAACCATGTCACTCATGTCTGTTTGCTGTTAGCCAGCTATAGTTTATCAGTGTAGTCAGTAATGTAGCAGATTGAAAGGTAAACATCAGAGCATCTTTTTGTAGCTCAGCAGAAAACGGTGCAGTGGTGGATTTTGTCTGTTGAGTGTTGATTTCACGCTATGTTATTACCTAGTTGTGGGACACAATGCTGGAATGTAAAATAAACAACGTCTGTCTTTTACTCTCCGTGACAACGAGCTTATAGCTAACTAGCTAATCACGCAGCTACTTTCATTGTTGTCAGCTGAGTGGAAGCTAATGAGTAAACATGTATTCACCAAACTGTTTTGTTTAGGATTCACAGTTTGGTACCCCCTTCAACCGAACAATTCCAGTTGTGTCATTTATAAAATGTAATTTAAAAGTCTGGTTTTCCACCGTTGAAAATTTTCCCTGAACTTGTATAGCAGAATACGGTGTAACAGGCTGCCGCTGTTTATCTTGACTCGGCAGTATTAATAGTCAGCATTTGACTGATCCTAAACAGTAATACTGATGTTTATTTAGCTATTTTATTTTATTTTTATTTATTCTTTATTTTAATGGTCAGCATTTGACTGATACTAAACATACAGTACTGATGTTTATTTAGCTATTTATTGTATTTTTATTTTCTCAGTGTTCATTTCTAGAATTTGTTGACAATGTATAATAATGATGTCAAATATTCTTTGATAAAAATATGTAAGAAAGCAGCCTTCTGTGTACCTTTGCATAGTCATATCGGTGCAAAATAGGTGAAAAATCCACATAGAAAAGGTCAGTTTTCATTCCAGCTCAAAAATTTAATATATCGGCCACCATATCGGTAATCGGTGAATCTTCCCTCTCTAAAATTGGTATCGGTCTCAAAAATCCCATATCGGTCGGGCTCTATTGGAAAACAACCCAAAACGAAAACAAATCAAAAACGTATTTTGTTGCAGTGTATAATGGGGCGAAGACTACCCTCTCTCACCTTTCTGTTCACATCAATCCATCTTTAGCACACACACAAAAAAAAATCTCTCTTATTAATAGCTGCGTATTGCTAATTTTCTTCACGATAAGAAACACACAGTGACACATTTATTATGATTCAATAAGTCACGAGCCATCACATTCCAATCTAGCTGCAGCAAGCGTGTGCGAGGAGGAAAGCGTCCCCGAGACAGAGTGTGCATCAGCCGGGTGCAGTTTCAATCTCTCCCCCTTAGATCAGGACACTTCACGCAACTCATAGAAATGCCAGCTTCAGACTTGGTAGTTATTTACATGATCTGCTTCTGTATTATTTGAACTTTAATAAAGCTATAACGCATTAAATATAACTTCATTAAAGATGTAACGCCGGGGTATTTCCTTTAAAGACGCTCAACACATTTCTTGCTTCAGCGGAACGACAGCTCCACTTATTCCACAACGAGAGTGCTTCTGTATTTACTTATTTGGTATTTTTGTATAATTCCCTTATCTTTGTAATCTACATCACCTGAAGCTGTTTGGAAAGTTTAGAGTGCATCTGGACTGCGAGCTGTGTAATTCTTCCTCTCCTCAGTTAGCAGTACTGCATCTGTTTTACCTCCTCAGAGTAGGTAAGCCATTGCATTCTGAATGGCAGCCAGCGGTCCAAATATTTGAATCTAAAGTCAAGCTCACACCCAATCCAAATCCAAATGTATTTCTATATATGAACAGTAATTTGAACAGTAGTCTGAACATAGTCTGATCAGAATTCAAGTGTTCTTTTCATTATTCAGGACAAATGTTATCTAATCCCTATGATTGATAGGAAATATTGCTGAGAATATGGTACTAAAAATAATCTGGAGAGGCTACTGCTGTCACCAGAAGTAATGAGAACAACATGTAACAGTCACTCACATATTTTCCACCATTCCCCACACTGCCAAGTGCCACATATCCTCCTCCATCACTTCTGCCATGTCGAGCATGAATTCAGCACATCATTAGAGGACAAAAATCACATAGATAGAAAGTCACTTTGCATCATGCTGATGCCTACATTGTTACTATAGTAACAATTTAGAAATTCAAAAAAAAATATTTTAATATTGGAAAACAAAGATCTGATATGGACATGCTAAGCAAATCTAAATGAACAACAATACAGTGCTTGAACCTTAAAACTCTAGTGATAGGAGTAACTATTACTAACACCATATATGTACTCTGCTTTTAGTTGGCATCTGCCACAAAACAGAAATGTAATGAGGCTTTAATTAATAACACATCTGGAATTACTAAAGACTCATTTCAGGTGTTCAGAATCGGTTCTTTCTTTTGGGAGTCAATAACTCCATTTGTCATGCACTTTGATTTTTGAAACTTTGCAGAATTTTTTACATTCACAATCAGCTATATAACACACTACATGAAAGGTAATATTTGCAAAACCATAACAGATGCTCTTTAAGAAATCTAAGAAAACACCAAACATCCACGTGACAGATAACAACTGAACAACTTGTGAATCTAAACTCCTTGCCGAAAAATGCATGTGGGACTTTTGCCAGAAATCAGTGTATTCCGTTTGTAAACTAGTAGCACGTCGACAGTAATAGGGAAATACTATAAAACATGTTTACAGGTACTTACACATGAAACAAAGACATTAAGGTCAAACACCCTTTCAAAACCTTGAGGCATGAGAGGCGGGTTTAAACACCTCTTAAACACACCCCTTTCTTCATAATAGAACACATCTGTTTCCTTAGGGCTCTTACGGTGCAAAACTTCACTAAAGCGCAATGAAAGTTAAAGGAATATTCCGGTTTCAATACAAGTAAAGCTCAATCGACAGCATTTGTGACAATGTTGATTACCACAAAAATGGGTAATAGTGAGGCACTTACAATGGAAGTGAATGGGGCCAATCCATAAACATTAAAATACTCAAAGTTTCAAAAGTATAGTCACAAGACAAACAATATGCATGTTAACATTAATGTGTGATAAAATCACTTACCAACCTTTTCTGTGTAAAGTTATATCCAGTTTTACAACTTCACTGCCATGATGACAGAATGCTGTAAACCCAAAAAACGACCATAAAAACAACGATTTAAACAACTTTACAAGTTATTTATATTATGCGGGAGTCTAAAATAAGAATGTTAATTAAGTATTTATATAAAATTATAAGCTTCAAATTTTTGCCTTTTTACTCTTCAAAAACCAACCCCATTCACTTCATTGTAAGTGCCTCACTGTAACCTTGATTTTTTCTTTCTTTTTTTTTTTTTTTTTAAAGAATAAGAGGGAGTCAAAATTATTTTTTTGTGGTAATCAACATTATCCCACAAATGCTGTTAATTGAGCTTAACTTGCATTGAACCTGGGATATTGCTTTAGCATGTGAGGAGAGACCTAGAAGTTCTCTGAGGATCAAAGTTAAGAAAGTAGAAGCCTTTGAGTGTCTGCTTTTCAATAGAAACAACATTTACTGCCATGTGAACAGCAAAAACAGCCAGACAGACTGGCCCCAAACCATACACACATCCCCATGTCTTCTCATTCAGATTTCCTTTAGTCTCAACCTTGACTTCCTCAAGGCACCTTACCCTCTACCTAATGAGTGGTGGAATGTTTGTGCTTTTCATCTTTACAGGCCAATCAAACCATAGTCTTTAAGTTATCCAATACACCCTATACAACTGCCAAGACTAAGTGTCACAACCATTTGAACTGACGAAAGCACTCAAAGAGTGGATGCAGTCGTAATCTCTGACATGCAATGGTGAGCATTTGGCATTTATAACGAGCCAACAATAGAAAGACCTTTCTCTCGTATTCAATTGCCACATCACACACAAGACACACAGCACACGTACACACTAAAAAGTCTTGCTTTGGCTAATGAGCACTGCCCGTCCAACTATACACACAGACCTGCCAGACTATCACAGATTAACACTATAATTAATCACTTTGTGGCTTGTCTTAGCAACAGTTCTTTAGCACCAAATCACCAAACATGCCCTGCATTGTATAATTCTGTCATTATTTACTCACACTCATGCTGCAACAAACCTGTATGAATATTACTTTCTTTCTAGAAAACAAAAAGAGATTGTAGATCCCATTTACACTTGACATTAAGATGTGTCTCGGGTGATCCGATCTCATGTGGTCAGGCGAGACATATCGCTGTTTACACCTGGATGCTTAAAGTCTCCTGTGACCACTTGTGTTCGGATTTCAAGGTGAGGGTCTCTGATTTCATGATGACATACGGACCTTGCTATGTTCAAATCCAAAGTAAGAATACGCAATTTGGTAAACACTTCAACATGTTTGCCCATACGAAAAATCGCCACTATTTTACTATAGTAACCATAGTTTCACAATGGTATTTTTAGTAAAACCATGATAACCACAAAATTAACTATGGTTCATACAGTCAAGGTTACTACAATATTACTGTTGTAAAATCATGGTATATAAAGGAATACTACAGTTTTACTGTAGTAAAACCATGGTTAACTGTATCAAAACCATGGTTTCTGCCAGTAAAACCATGGTTACAGCTGTCATGGCAATTACAATTTTACTATAATAAAACTAAGGTTACTTTTCATTAGGGTGCTTCAAAAAAACTTTCTCTAATTACTAAATCAAAATTTTTTAACTTAATATCTGCATTATTATGCTACATGCATCAACAAAGTGCATTTCAAACTCAACATATATTCAACTTTCAGAAGCTGTACATAACTATAGAAGGAATAACACTGATATTAAAATGGACACGAGAATGGATGTTAAAATGTGTTGAATGTTGAAATGTGCATGTATCCGCTTTTTTATAAATTTTCTGATCGGACAGTTATTTCCTTTTAAAGCCGCACATAACTGGCAAACTTTAAACTTAAGCTTTAGCGTAGCGGTTGATTAAAAAGTGAGGTGTTGTACTTCACTGCTGTCCAGGATGCATTCAGGACAGATTAGATCCTCGAATGCAATATGGTCACATGCATTTTTGACTACTTTCGTATGTTGTTTTTGTGATACGATCACAAAGCATTTTATACCACGTTTACACCTGTATTTATTGCTAACCTCTTGTGATCGGATCACCCAAAACGCATCTTACTACCAGGTGTAAACGGAGTCTTTAAGCATAATGTTTACATTTAACTTTCTTTGCATAATTTCTTTCCATACAATAAAAGTGAAGTGACTGAGGACTAATATCTTTTTTTGAGCTCCACAGATGAAAAAAAAATAAAAAATCATAAAGGTTTGGAAGAATATGACAGTAAGTGAATGATGACAGAATTTTCATTTTTGATTAAACTATCCCATTAGGTACATTTCCTACACAAATCAATTCAATTGTGTAATCTGACTGGCCTTGTGTGACCCTTCAACAGTGGATGTTTGAATCTCTCTTTGCTTCAACATCCTGACTGTTTGTCCTTTACGAATTTTTGATCAGTCATTATAAATCAGTTCTGATCATTGAACCTTGCCGCCAAATCGCGTCCAATCAATTGGACCTCAATCCGTGCAAAAACAGTCAAACTCAGTTGTATCACAACATGCCAACAACAGCAAAACAAACTGCTAAGCTAAATGTAGAAAAAGATAAAAAGGGTTAAAGACATAGATTATATATATAGTTATTGTTATTTACGGGTGGGACGTCCCTAGCACTTTTTGCCTTTGACAGTTTTGTTCCCACCACTTTTTTTAAATAGCTTTCATCATGCAAGTGTCTAATGCTGAAAAAAAATCTAAAGTTCTTGAGCAGGAGTTTCCATTTCTTTCATGTGCGTTTTAATACACAAAAATAACACGCTGGAATGTGTTATTTCAAATTTTATAATGAGTGCTTGTTGTGGCTGTAATCAATGGAGCTGAGTGACAACAGTGCATTCAGAAGCGTGCTCTACTCGTTATGCAGCTGGCACTCCTTTTCCAGTAAATCGCAAAGTGTCCCTGCTCATGATATACATCCACTAACGTACAGTTTATTACATATATTACATTAATGCAGATTACTACCCAGAACTCCTTGCAATAGAAACGAAAACTTTACCATTAGACCAATCAGTCATTGTCGCTATAGCTTACTGTTCCATGTATCTATCCAAAAACTAACAAAATCCAAGTTCTGACAGTGTCACGGACAGGGTTGGGGAGTAACGAAACACATGTAACAGGATTACGTATTTAAAATACAAAATATAAGTTAACTGTATTCCACTACAGTTACAATTTAAATAATTGGTAATTAGAATACAGTTACTTTCAAAAAGTATTTTGATTACTGAAGAGATTACTTTGCATTTTATTGTCATTTGTTTCATTTAATATTTAGTCCTTTCAGATGGAAAACATTTATACATATAAATGATGCGATCCAAAGTGCATTTGAACAGTGGTGAAACAATTTCTTATGATGTGTTACATTCATACGAACAGACAGAGAAGTAAGTTTGAAGTAAGTTTGGCGCAGAAGAAATAGAAATAAACCTTGTGTAAATTGTCAGCTTTATGATAAGCTAAAATGCTATTTCTAGTCATTTTACATGCACGATCATATTTTTTTTTTATCAAGAAAATTCACGTTGGATCATAATTCCTTTTTTTCTAGTAAGACCTTTGATATAAGGGCAAAAATCGTATTCTTGATAATCATTTTTGTATTGTTTTCCTGTAAAAAATATCAGAAAAATCCTTAAAACAAGATCAGTTTCATTTATCTTGTTTTAGAAACAACACTGCATAATTATTTAGGTTTTTCAGAGAATGTATTTTTAACATGTGTATTTTGTCTTACTGTACTGGCAGAGTTTTTAATAGTCAAAACAAGTGAAAAAAATCTACCAGTGCTGAAGAAGTAATCCAAAGTACTTAGAATACATTACTGACCTTGAGTAATCTAACGGAATACGTTACAAATTAGATTTTACAGCATGTATTCTGTAATCTGTAGTGGAATACATTTCAAAAGTAATCCTCCCAACCCTGGTCACAGATTTGTGTTCAGATTGAATTTATCAAGGTCATCAAGAATGACTAATTATGAAAATGGTGAAAGATTATATTCGACATTATCTGCACATAACCTAATTAATATTCATGAGTGTCACCACTGATGCCACGCCCCCATCACAAAGTGACACCCCTGTTTAAAGACTACCTTTCTTTGATACGAGATCACTATTAGATCTTCACACCCTTAAACAGAGGCCAAAGTTGAGTTTACGCACTGAAATTGCATTAGATGGCTTCTGAAATTGAAATACTACTGATATGACTTGGAGGTTACTCTTTTGTCAGGCAAAGGCCCTGAAATCAAAGTCATATCAATTTTCATAGAAACCTGTATCTTTTATTTAAAGTGGCACCAAATTGCCTATAATAACACAGTCACTGACCTACCTCTACCAAAATATTGTTCTTCTCCTTGCTAGTCCTAATCCTAAACTGGTAAGGGACGGTTTGATTCAATTTAAGGTGACTTTGTAACCTACATTTAACCTGGGAAATGACTTTGGTTTTGGCTACAGAGGACACAAATAAGCAACATTCAGAGAACTTAAAAATTTCACATGCAGTAAAGTCAATTCAGATCCTCTTTATAGTTTTTCATTTTGACAATGGACCATATTAACCCAATTTTATCTGCTCGCTCTGGATAAAAGAGATGGTGAGTTTACAACCTAGACAGAACTTTAGGGGATCGTATGCCCTACCATGCTTCACGCGCTATGATGCAACATCATGCTCCCTAAGTAGGCAGCTCGATAGGTTGAGACCAAACCTCAATAAACACAATTATATTTAAATATCTATCAAAATGACCATAAAAGGTAAGATTTATTCATGTTATTCGCTCGTGATTCATGAACAATAACAGTGTTGAAACTGAGGTCACAGTACCCCCTCGACTGCGCACGTGACACCCGAAAGAGAGATAATGGAACAACGTTCTACAAAGAAAGAGGCTCTGTTACGATGGTGGTAAGAAACAAACCCCCCACAACCATTCACCAGCTTGTGTTAAATGGGCAAAATCTCTTGATCTAAAAGGTCTACACGCACTGCGACATCTCCGAATGACCCGCAACATTAAACAGCGAAATAAACGACAAAGAGAGTTGCACACTCCAGGTTTCAGGTTAATTCATTGTGGAGTGTTCTTCTCTTAAATCCCAAGATGCTGAGTTAAATGGACCCTCTCTCTCTCTCCAGCGGGACCATGTGGTCCATACAATTCCCCTGAATGCGTCCCTTAAACACAAACCTACACGTTTCATTTACCTTCTCCGGTTATACTTGTGCGCTATCCGTCTGTGACTTGCGATCCCGGATCAGTGGGCAGCATAGAAAGCTCTGGCTCCGTAGACTCGTGGAAATGTGGTATGACTTTTCCATCCGCTCGCGCATAATAGGGAAGGCTTTGAAACCCTCTGCGCATGCGCAGTACTGCGTTGTGTGGCGCAACAGTATCCGGTTTCACGGACATCCATGAATTTCTTCGTTAATTTGATCGTAATGTGATGACCTCAGCGGGACATTTTGAAGGTAAAGCAATACAATATTTACTATTGCATTGCAACGAGGAAAAGCACGAGTTTAAGTGAATAGAGCACCGTCTTCAAGTTCAGTTTCACAAACTGCTGGGAACATTTCCAAAACTTAAAGTAAGACATTATTTGAAAAAGACAGCTAATCACCTAAACATTTTAACATGAAATAATCTGTACTTTCTTTAGTAATTGCTCCAATATTTTGATCAACCCCCTTTCTCTTTTTCCAGTTGACATGACACAGGATGTGAAATCAGGCTTGGTTCCAGATCAAAATCACTGAGGGTGCTTCTGAAAATAGTGGGGGTGCTGTGTAGAAAGTGGAGATGTATCATAATTACATTTTTTTTAAATAGATTAAATCATGTATAAATGCTACTAAAAAAAAAAAAATAAAAAAAAAATTATTTATTTATTTTGTAATGTACAAAACATTTAATGCTTCGTTTTTTTTCTCCACATGATCTGTCGCTGAAAATGACAGCAAAATGCTGCGCCTGCAGATTAGGACATACTGATTTGCAAAATCATGCACGTTTATAAATTGATGCAGGGATTTTTGTGTTTGCTGGGATTCAAGGAAATCTGCTTACCAATTTACAGTATTAGTCTTACACATTCAATTGAGCAGGGGTGTGCAGTTATTTTGGTACGGGGCCACATCAGCTGTTAAGTAGAACATGGAAGAGAGAAGATAAAAAGTTCTGCATATTTGTATTTTTTAAGCCCAGAAGTAGTAGTGTGCTTATGCACTCAATGAATGATGCACAATGATCTTAAATGTATACAGACTGATGGGACCATTCTGCGATTGCTTGAAGTTTTGCTGCTACTTTTCTATCATATGTTAGTAAAACTGAATAAAGGCTGAATAAAATGATTGTTTATTTTACCATTCTTCAATGCAGTGGTAATTTAGTGTTCAATTTAACACTATATCAGTCTGGTTTAATAGTAAAATAAAATATTTCGGAAATGATAGATTCTTAAAGATTTAAGTCCTTTTTTACTATAAATCTCCACTTTCACTTTCTGCATTTTTTTTTTCTTTTTTTTTTTTTTTGCAGATTCGCATTCTTTATACATGTCGCCACCTACTGGGCAGGGACGAGAATTTATAGTAAAAAAGGACTTAGAAATTGATCTGTTTCTCACTCACACCTATCATATAACTTCTGAAGACATGGATTTAACCACTGGAGCCTCATGGATTACTTTTATGCTACCTTCAAAGTTCTGGACACCATTCACTTGCATTGTATGGACCAACAGATTTGAGATATTTTTCTAAAAATCTTTGTGTTCAGCAGAAGAAAGTCATAAACATCTGGGATGGCATGAGGGTAAATTATAATTTAATTTTCATTTTTGGGTGAACTATGCCTTTGATAAGCACCAGCTCAAGTCACAGTGTCAAAGGGAACAAATTCTTTCAAACTCAGTGATTGATCTGAAAGAACACACTGTTGGATTCAACAGCAATAAATCAAGAATAATGACCGGTTATCCCTCAACCAGTGGGGCTTTTTTCTTTTTTTAAGAATCTTCATGTAAACAAAACAGCAAATCAATCACTCATGAATCAAAACAAATCCTAGTTGCTCTATCTGTGTTTCTCATGAAGTGGTTTGGGCTAATTAAATGTAGACTGTGAACGAATTTATACTTGCCACAGAATTCCACACTGTGTATTACCGAGACATTTCAGTGTGAGGCTAAATGTTCTTATCTGACAGATCTGCAGTTTACTTAGAAGGTGCACCTCTACATAATAGTCATAAATGTCTTTAGTTTATACTTGCTTAACATGTTCTAGGTCTTGTTACAGGAACTGATATTTCCATAAACGTCCCCTGATGAGTTCCTTCATATATATTATTACTGTATATCACACCCTCAAGAACATGTTTGTTCAAACATTCTTAAAGAGAGCTTCCTGACCTAAAACAAATATCTACCAGTTGTGTTTATTTACATTTGATCTTTTTATTAAATTTTGAGTGTCTAAAAAATGTATCAGGAGTGGTTGAAAAAATTCAAGGAAAATCCCCAGATTAGCATTCCAACTTTAAACAGGAACGGACATCAATTCAGGTGGAATCTCTTAGATCTCTGGTCATGTGCTCCAGATATCTCTCTGGAAACATTTTTCTGGGGATGGGGGCATGGACGCGAGTCTGTTTGCGGTAGAGAGGGAGTGGTGTGGTTCGTCAAGCTGGTTGGCATCATTTCTAACTGCTGTTTCTTGTTACAGTGATAGTGGGGAGAGACTTAAAAAGCAGCCAAAACACGGCAGAGAGCTGAGAGAGAATGGCACAAGAGTGCAGCAACTGGCATGCCTTATTGTGTATTTTACTGTTTCACTGTGAAGCTGAAGAGTTTGAGAAGTTTTGTTAACAGAGTTTTGTGACATTGAACTGACTGAAATAAGAAAAGCCCTGAGAAAGCTGCACTCAAGGAGACTGAAGGCAGAAAATAAACAGCCTACCTGAAGTGTGCCACTGCTCCCCGTCTCCTCCTTCCATTCCCGAACCTTTAACGTGTTACACTGGTGCCGAAACTCGGACCCGTGGAAGGAGTTACATCATCATGGAGCCTTCACCACTGGCCGAAATGATCCAGACCCTCGCCGGTATCCAACAGAATCAACACCAGGCCCTCGTTGAGCTGCGGCTGGAGCATTTCCAACTCCTGCTCCAAGCCCTTCAAAAGGTGTTTCGAAGCCTGATTACAAACGAGGGGGCTGCGGCTGCGACCCCGGGGCCTACATCGAACATCTCACTAGTTAATATGGTTAAAATGAGCCCTGCTGACGACCCGGAGGCCTACCTCGATCTGTTTGAGAAGATGGCCGAGGTGTGGAGATGGCCGCCTGACCAGTGGGCGGCCCGCTTACTGCCATTGCTCTCCGGGGAAGCACAACTAGCGCCTAACAACTTCCCACCTAACCTCCTCATGTACGCCGATCTAAAGAAAACCATCATGCAACGAGTCGGTCGTAGTCCAGAACAGAGTCGCCAACGCTTCTGTTCCCTGAGACTGGGAAGGCACGGCCGCCCGTTTGCCTTCACGCAGCAGCACCGAGATGCCTGTCGGAAATGGTTGTTGGCTGAGGGGACCCGCAGCGCCCAGGACATCATAGATCTGCTGACATTAGAGCAGTTCATCTCCCAGCTTCCTCGTGGCATGTCCGAGTGGGTCCAGTGTCACCGTCTGGCGTCGCTGGAGGATGCGGTCTAGTTGGCAGAGGACTACATGACGGCATTTCCGGGAACCACCGAAGCAAAGTCTCTCTCTCCTCTCTGTCTCTCTCTCTCATTCCCCCAAACCCACCCCCACCCGTCCTCTTTCCATCCCATTCCAGACCCCAGGAGACAGGGTGGTACCATGCCCAAATCTCTTCCCTCTGCTAACCCTCTCTCTCTCCGCTATCCCCCCCAGGTTGGCGAGCCCAGTCCCATGGTTGTGGTAGAAAAACCTGGGCCGGTCTGTTGGAGCTGTGGGGAGCCAGGGCACTTCCAGGACTGGTGTCCAGTAATGGAGGTGGGCATGCTGGTCCAGGTCCCCGACGCTCCACAGGCCATCCCCGATTGAGCTGGGGCGCATTGGATACCGGTGAGTACCCAGGGGGATACATATCAAGCTTTGGTGGATTCTGGCTGTTCCCAAAAATCAATGTGTCACAGGTGTGAATGGCTTACAGACTTTTCTTGCTTTAACCATGATACAGGGTGCGTTCCATTCAGAAGTGATCTTCTCAATGTCCTATTCCCTTCAAAGACTTTACCATCCACTTTGAGAGATTTGGAGGGCTGAAAGGTGTGGGGCTTAAAAAATAAATTCATTCGGAACTCACGTTTTTATGTAAAAGTATTTTTTATGGGAAATTATGTTTGAAGCAGTCTCACAACATGGCTATCATGATTGTTCTCCCTTCGAAGTGGGAGCAGTGCTCCACACCTGCGCAATACCATCCCAACGGTGAAGCATGGTGGTAGCGTCATGCTGTGGGGGTGTTTTTCAGTGGCAGGGACTGGGGGACTGGTCAGGGTTGAAGGAAAGCTGAATGCAGCAAAATACAGAGATATCCTTAATGAAAACCTGGTCCAGAGCACTCTAGACCTCAGACTGGTCCAAAGGTTCACCTTCCAACAGGACAATGGCCCAATGACCAATAACTTGAACCCAATCGAACATCTCTGGAGAGACCTGAAAATGGCTGTTCACCAACGGTCCCCATCCAACCTGACAGAGCTTGTGAAGATCTGCAGGGAAGAATGGCAGAAAATGCCCAAATCCAGGTGTGCAAAGCTTGTCGCATCATACCCAAAAAGACTTGTGGCTATAATCGCTGCCAAAGGTGCTTAAACTAAGTTCTGAGTTAAGGGTCTGAATACTTGTGTCAATGTGATATTTCAGTTTATTCTTTTTAATAAATGTGCAAAGTTATCAAAAATCTGGTTTTTGCTTTGTCATTATGGGGTATGGAGTGTAGACTGATGTGAAAAAAAAATTATTTAAAGCTTTTAAGCATAAGGCTGCAACATAACAAAATGTGAAAAATATGCAAGGGTCTGAATACATCCTGAATGCACTGTACATCTAAACTGCACCAAAATCATCGCGTATAGGATGTAAGAAATGTGAGTGGCTATACAGTTACGCATGATGTCATGTAAACTTGGACAAAGAGATGAAGACTGGAGGCCGCTGCAACGCATCCCAAGGTTCCCAGAAGTTAATACTTGAAGGAATCAAGGGCCCACTTGATAGCCAAAGCCTCTTTCTCCACTGTTTCATAGCGTACAGTTTCGTAGCGACTAATGTAGGCCACAGGATGTTGGTCTTCCGGTGGTCCCTGCAAAAGCACAGCCCCTAAACCCCTTTCAGAAGCATCTGTTCAGAGGGTAACATTTTTTGTCAAAATCTGGACTATGCAGAACTGGGTCCTGATTCAGGGATTGTTTAATATCCTGGAAAGCTGCCACTGCCTCCACTGTCCACTGGACCTGGTTGGGGCTGTCAAGGAAGCAGCCCGGGCAGAGAAGTTGGTATAAACTGATGGTAGAAGCCTGCCATTCCAAGAAAAGATCTAAGCTGTTTCCTGGTTTGTGGGAGAGGACATGACCGAACAGCATGAACTTTCTGAACTTGTGGCTTTATTACCCCTCCTCTAATGGTGAAACCAAGGTACTGCGTCTCAGTTCTGGCCAGGGCACACTTCACTGGATTAACAGTAAGTCCCACAGAACGCAAATGGCCCAGGACTTCCCTCAGATGTTCCATGTGCTCCTCCCAGCTCCTACTATAAATAACAATATCATCAAGGTAGGCACAGGCATATTCAGAAAGTCCACAAAGTACCTGATCCATCAGTCTTTGAAAGGTTGCAGTGGCCCTGTGAAACACAAAGGCCAGAACGGTGAATTCAAATAACCCCCTAGTAGTGCGGAAGGCCATCAGCTCCCGGGACTGCCGGGTGAGGGGCACCTGCCAGTGGCCCTTACAAAGATCAATGGTAGTCAAATATTCTGCCTTCCCCAAACACTCAATGAGATCATCAGTTCGTGGTGTTGGATAGGAATCAAATTTTGAGATAGAGTTAAGGTACCTAAAGGCAATGCAAAATCTTATAGTTCAGTTCTTCTTAGGGACCAGCACCACTCACTTTTTGAAGGTTGAATGATTCCTAGAGGCAACATATAGTCGTCCTCCTTTTTCAATGCTCCCTGAAGGTGCTCTGGTGTCCTATAACAAATATACCTCACAGCTGCATCAGCTTTCAACCCAATATCGTGTTCCACTAAATCGGTGCGGCCTGGGCATGCTTGAAATAGGTCTGTTGTAATTAAAGATTGTACCTGAAATTGCTGCTCTTCAGTAAGATGGCTCAAGTCCAAGTCAGTGGATGTTGGTGAGGGCATATACAGATCATCAACTTCCTCCTCTTCCTCTACACCACAGATCAGCAGCACCTCTGCTCCCTCCTTAGCTCGTGGTATAAACTCCTTCAACAATTAGATCGTCGGGGTCCTGGAGTGGCAACCTGATAGGTGTCAGGTTCAACCTTTGATTCTTTAGATTTCAACAGAAAAACTGATAAAGTTGGATCATTCTGTTGCATTTGGATTATATTGGTAGGAATGTTAAACCATATAGGTACATCTTAAGTAGCTTCAACCGGTGATCTTACCACCGTGGTTTTGAATTTCTCTTGCCTTCTCTGACTATGGGGCTTCCGAGACTTCCAAGATTGCGCCTCTAACTCCACTTCATAGAAAGGCATCATAATCATAAAGAATCATAAAGGGCCGGTAGGTCATTACCCAAGACTGCAGGGTAAGGCAAATTATCCGCAACCCCAATATATAACAGATACGGCTGTCCCTGCACTTCCACATAAAGATCAGCAGTGGGATAAGGTTTCACAAGTACAGATGACATTACTTGGTATATTCTGTCTGCACACAAGGGTCTGGGTTCTGCCAGTATCTATTAAGGCTCTCACCGTTTTCCCATTAATCTTTACAGCAGTTGTTCTCATTGACTGGTTACCATCTGCTTGAGACCCTCCATTTTGATATGGAACAGAGCACATATGAGTTAATCTGGCTGGGTTTTTTGGACATCTGGGCTTGGTGTGACCTTTCTGCCCACAAAGGTAACAAGTGGGGGTTTTATTAACAGATTCTAAGGAGGTATTGGCTTGCTGGTTTTCCCTTATAGGGGACTTATCCCCACCCCATACTGACCTCTGGTGGCCCTGAGAAAAAGGTGGTTTACGAGCGTCCCTAGCAGCCTTCCAGGCCACATTGCTCCAGGGCTGACCCTTCTTCCGTGCAGCCACAAACGCATCCGCAAGGATGGAAGTTTCAGCAGCAGATTCAGGATTATGCTCCTTTATACAAACCTGGAGCTCAGGGGAGAGCATTGTCAAGTATTTTTCCATTACTATAATTTCACCAACTTCTTGTACTGTTTTACCTTTAGGCTGGATCCATTTCCCATACAGCTCTTTCAGCCTCAAATAGAGTTCAGGGTCACCAGGGTCAAGATCTAGGGAGCGAAATCTTTGCCTATAAGTCTCTGGGTTAATATAATATTTTTGCAATATGGCAGCTTTTACCTTCCCATACTCCAGTGAATCATCAATGTCCATGTGAATGTATGCACTTCTAGCCTTACCAGTCACCAAAGGAATGAGGCGAAAAACCCAGTCTGATTTTGACCATCGACAAGCAGCTGCAATTCTCTCAAAAGTAATAAGAAAATGTTCATTATTATCCTCATTAGTTAGTTTTTCCAGTCTAGGTTCAGAAAAAATTTGAACTGACTTGCAGGAGTGTCATCTGCACCGTTCGATTACAGTGGAGGTATAACTTGGGCCTGTGGATAGGGGTTGCCCAGCTCAGAGGTCTCCAGGGAATCTAGATTTGTTGAAGTGGGCTCAGGGAGAGAAGACGTACGTGCTTGCACCTCCAACTGCAAGAGTTGAAACTGATGTTGTAAAGCTTTCAAGCGCTGTTCTTGTCGTATAGACTCTTCTTTCCGTTTTCCCTCCTGTATCTCCTGCTGCCCCATAAAAGTCTGAAGAATACCAGCCAGGTCCTTCAATGTTGGCTCCCTAATGTCCTCAGCCTCCATAGCTTCCTTATCCACCTGCCCCTCAACTTCTTTAGTTTCTTCTTTGTTTCCTTTTCTAGGTTGACTGCCTTGTTGCATGGTTCAAAAATTGATAGAAAAAAACCTGCGCCCTCAACCAGCCAATCCCACCGCTCCCACCATATGTGGGGGACCAAGCTGGTAAGCAAGAGGGAACACAGGTAGGTTTTGAGAAAAACAGGGTTTTATTTTATCCCAAAAAAAGTAATAACAAAATACAAAATATATAATCAATTTCTGGGCCCGTACATGCAGTCAAAATAACAGAACTAAACTTAAACAACCAAACAAAAAACAAAAACAAAACAAAAAACAAAAAACAAAACACTCTCTCCCCCTTGATGCAGTAGGCAAATGGTACTACCCAGTTAGTACAGCCCCCCTTCTGTAAAACAGAAGAAGTGATTAGTAATGTAATTAGATAATGCTGAAGACACAAAAGTTAACTAAATGTGCGCGCTAACAAATAGAACCAATGGATTTTACAGATACTAAATAAATCATAAATGTTATAAACATTGAGTTGTGTCATTATATGTATATAGATATTGGCAAAATGTGTAAAATTATATCAAAACATAAAATGAAGGCATGTATGGGTGCAGGAAGGTTACAGACTTTCACTCTTGCTGTGGGGCTGCAGATGTAGCCCTCACACTGTCGCATGTGAGTTGTGTCTCCACATGTAGAGAGGTTGTGCTCTTTTCTCTGCTACTAAGGGAACGCATGTGGAGTGAGAAGTATGTGACCACGGTGTCCCTCTCTAGATAGTACAGAATGCATTATAACACATACTGTACATACCTGTACACTAACATTCAAGTTTCAATGCACAATTAAGTTACACTAAGTCTTCCACTAAATTAAGGAATGGGTCTGCTTTGACCACTGAAGATTCTGTGTATTCTGAGCTGGAAGAAATTATCTAATATGTAAACACTGATCAAGGCCAACAATTATCATCACACATTTAAAGAGCACCTATTATGGTTTTTCAAATATTACCTTTCATGTAGTGTGTTATATAGCTGTTTGTGAATGTAAAAAAGTCTGCAAAGTTTCAAAAATCAAAGTGCATGACAAATGGAGTTATTGTCTCCCAAAAGAAAGAACCAATTCTGAACACCTGAAACGAGTCATTAGTAATTCTTGACTTACTTCCTGTACTAACCTATGTAATTTGGTAACAAAAAACCCACCTCTGGTCTTCATTGGCTGCTCACGAACAGCTTTGACCTGCCCTCAAACGCTACACTAAGCAGTAGACCAATCACAACACACTGGGACATCTGACCAATCAGAGCAGAGTAGGCTCTCTGAAAGGAGGAGTTTAGAATGAATCCTTTAGAACTGATAATTGAACAAGTCGTTTTTGACACTGGGGAAAAAAAAGGTAATGCTGCAATTTAAATTATGAGCAAATTAAAGTGTTTTTTGACCTTGGATGCATATAAATCTATTGTACAAGACTTTTAAAACAAAATTAGGCACGTTTAAAAACCATAATAGGTGCTCTTTAAAAACACTCATTATGATCAAGACATACTATCAAACACTGATCGCAACCAACACTGATTGAAAACACCTTTTAGGCCTAATCAGGTACAGTAGTGAAAGGCACTAGATGCTGCAATGTGTAATTTTTGCACCACTACAGGCACTAAATGTAATTGCAAAAATGATGATTTTTCCCCCAAATAGGTTTCTTAAACATTCAAGGACTAAGTAACTTTACTTGTCCACGTTGCTGATCACTCTGCGCACAGTATGCGTGACGCAAATTTTGTCATCAGCACATTTTGTGCGGACTGTCAGCATGTCACAAATTTTCTCTAAATGCAGACGGTCCTCACCTGTGCGCAATGTTGGCGCATGCCATTGACTATACTTTAAGAGTTTTACTAAGCAGTCATAGACCCTGTTTCCACCTGGTATTAAAATGTGTTTTGGGTGATCCGATACAGGTCTAAACGGGGTCTAAAATGTTTTGTGATCGAATCACAAAAACCACATACTAATGTGGTCAAAAACACATGTGACCAGATCGCATTTGAGGTGTAAACGCTAATCATCCTGTATGTATTCCAGAAGCAGTGAAGCACTGCCCCTCACCTGTCAATCAACCAGTGCGCTAAAACAAGAGTTTAAACTTTGCCGTTTAAGAGCAACTTTAAAAGGAGATTACTGTCAGATCTGAAAATTTTTAAAAGCAGAAACATACACAATAAGGAGAGCTTCACGGATCTTCTTTAGTATGTCTGATATCAACACAGATGACAAGCACGAACACCTGAAGCTCCTTTAATACAGGTAATACACTAAACTGATAATTCTGCTTGACTTGTTCGATTAAAATTTAACCGCATCTGGGAGAAACACTGCGCCATTTGTTTTTTCTGACTTCGTTGTGCTTTATTATCATGCAGTAACACACTGATATAGTGCTAAATGTACACTCACCGGCCACTTTTTTAGGTGCACCTGTACATCTACTTATTCATGTGATTATCTAATCAGCCAATCATGTGGCAGCAGTGTAATGTATAAAATCATGCAGATATGGGTCAGGAGCTTCAGTTAACGTTCACATCAACCATCAGAATGGGGAAAAAAAAATTATCTCAGTGATTTAGACCATGGCATGATTGTTGGTGCCAGACGGGCTGGTCTGAGTATTTCTGTAACTGCTGATCTCCTGGGATTTTCACGCACAACAGTCTCTAGAGTGTAAAGAGAATGGTGTGAAAAACAAAAAACATTCAGTGAGTGGTATTTCTGTGGGAAAAAACGACTTGTTAATGACAGAGGTCAGAGGAAAATAGCCAGACTGGTTTGAGCTGACAGAAAGGCTACGGTAACTCAGAAAACCCCTCTGTACAATTGTAGTGAGCAGAATAGCATCTCAGAATGCACAACTTGGTCAAACTTTGGTCAGAGGAGAATGACCAGACTGGTCCAAGCTGACAAGAAGATGACAGTAACCCAAATAAACACGAGTTACAACAGTGCTAAGCAGAAAAGCATCTCAGAATGCACAACATGTTGAACATTGAGGCAGATGGACTATAGCAGCAGAAGACCCCTCTGGGTACCACTACTGTCTTAGAACAGGAAACTGAGGCTGCAGTGGACACAGGCTCACAAAACTAGACAGTAGATGATTGGAAAAACATTGCCTGGTCTGACAAATCTGGATTACTGCTGAGGTACATAAATTGTAGGCCACTATAGCCTCAGTTTTCTGTTCTTGGCTGACAGAAGTGGAACTCAACGTGGTCTTCTGCTGTTGTAGCCCATCCACCTCAAGGTTTGACATGTTGTGCATTCTGAGGGTACGTTTACACGACAATGATGTACCAAAAACGGAAAAGTTTATCTTTTGCGTTTTGAAAAGTTTCGCATACAGACGACAACATTGTCAAAACGATCCCCGTTCACATGGATACGCGAAAACGACTAAAAACGCTGTATTATGCATGCCAGGCCAGTAGTTGCCGATGTCACTTTGTAAAGAAACACTTCGTGCCTGCGCACATAAGCATTCTTCCACAGAGCAGTGAATACAAACAATAAAGATGGCGAAAGCATCGAGCAATTTTGTCTGGACGGATGATGAGGTTACAATTACTTTGCTGGAGAAGCGTCAATAAACTCAAAATCTTGAGCAGCACAAACACAGTCCTGTAGTCCGCCATTGTAGTTTTGAATGTCTCGTGTGTTCTTCTGAAGTACTCGCGCGCATGCCTATAGACTGAACTCTTAAGATTATTCAATTTTTAATCATTTTTACCATCACTCCATCTCCTGCCTTCTTTATTCCCCCTGTTGACTCTTGGGCTGGTAGGAGAGTAAGTTAACATAACAAGCTGTTGATGTTGACTGGTTTTGGATATCAGACAGAATTCTGATATATGGATATCTTCTGACGGAGAGAGAGGTCTTGTGTACACTGGATCTAACATGCATTTTCACTGCCTCATATTTTCATATTCTAAGCATATTATTGAATACTGTACATGGCATCACATCTCTGTCTAAAGGCTATATACATAAGCGGTTGGTGAATGAATTGCAGGGTAAAGGTACATCAAATAAAATTAAGTAAATAAATAATTAACATTTAAAATACAAATAAATTTTCCCCATCTGAATCCATACATTAATTTCAAGATTTTCAAATTGCAGGTTCTGCCTATTGTACAATGTTCACACTCCATACAAAACACTCCAAATGAATAAATTGTTTATTATTGTTATTTGCACAGACACCAGTATTCATATTGATAATTATACATCTAAAATTGATGCCTATCATCCATCATTCTTTATATAACACGTAATACGTGTGCACATGACGTCATCGTTTTCACAAATTCGCGTTTTTGTGTGTTTACACGGAGACGATAACGGCATCGTTTTCAAAAACGTTCACTTTGAAACCCGTTTTCAAAAGTTTGCGTTTTCAGGCCCCAAAACTCCGTTGTCGTGTAAACGAACAGCCAAAACGCATAAAAATTTTCCGTTTTTAGTTGAAAACGTTGTCGTGTAAACAGCCCCTGAGATGTTATTCTGCTCACTACAATTGTACAGAGGAGTTTTTTGAGTTACCGTAGACTTTCTGTCAGCTCAAACCAGTCTGGCCATTCTCCTCTGACCTCTGTCATTAACAAGCCGCTTTTGCCCATAGAACTGCCGCTCGCTGAATGTTTTTTGTTTTTTGCACCATTCTCTTTACACTCTAGAGACCGTTGTGCATGAAAGTCCCAGGAGATCAGCAGTTACAGAAATACTCAGACCAGCTCATCTGGCATCAACAATCATGCCACGGTCAAAATCACTGAGATCACATTTTTTCCCCACTCTGATGGTTGATGTGAACATTAACTGAAGCTCCTGACCCATATCTGCATGATTTTATACATTACACTGCTGCCACACGATTGGCTGATTAGATAATCACATGAATAAGTAGATGTACAGGTGTTCCTAATAAAGTGGCCAGTGTGTGTATGTTGTCATGAAACAGAGACCCTCCCCTCCAAATCCTAACACAAGTGGTCACAGGAGACGGTTTTTATGTGACCAGGTGTAAACAGCGACCTGACCGCATATGATCGGATCACCCGAGAAGCATCGTAATACCAGGTGGAAACGGGGTCTTAGTGCGCATGCGTTTTCACAAGTATGTCCAGGTCTTCACTGGGCTTAATTCATGTAACACAAGCAGGAAAGTAATTCGGTATCTATTGTACTTAAAACCATTCTAACATAAATTGTTGCATTCAGTTCAATTAAACAATTTACATACAAATGGATTTATGAACGATTTACACAGAAATTTGTTCTGCTCATATTTCATGAATGAGACCCATTGACTGGACAAACATGTTGGACCGCTCAAACAAACAGCAATATTTGAATTGCACCAGAGAGTTTACACTTTTCGGAAAGTCAACCGACGAATGGCTTACTTATAGTAAACTAATGGTGTTATTTTCACATTAAACTGAGATAGGAGACATTATTTTAACATAAAAATCACATAATTCACCTTTAAATTATCCATACAGTTTTTCCCCCTTGCATGGTGTATTGTATTGTATATGGACTACTTTCCAAGACACACACTGTCTGTTTTTCCCTTTATGCTCAGAGTTGTGCTAGTACCCTGTCATAATATTGCCAATCTCTGTCATGTGTGTATAGGTGTGTATGTTTGTTATAACAATCATGCGTGTTACTGTGCAGTATATTTACAGCACAGAGAAGCTGTTTCATCTCCACATGCACTCTGTCACCCTTCAGCATTCCCCACCACCAGAAGGTGGAGCATCCACCCGCCTCTGCTGTAATTGGTGCATAGTGGAGGGGTGTGTGGCCATCTGTATTTAATTTAAGGGCAGGGATTTAAAAGGATAGGGGGTTGTCAGTTATTCACAAGGTTAGTAAAGGAAATAGAGAACTGAGTTACCGGCTTTGACCTTTAACAATGTAGTTGTGCGAAACATGGGGTGAAAACGGGACTTGTATTCCTTGGGAGTAGGCCTACATGTTTTTTTAATCAGAAGCAAAGATACATACTGTGTCACAGGAGCATGTTGTGTGACTACAATGATAATTCTAAGTGTATTGTCACACACACATACACACACACACACACACACACACACACACACACACACACACACATGTTGATGCAGCTATCATTATGAGGACTCTCCATAGACATAATGATTTTTATACTATACAAACT
Organism: Myxocyprinus asiaticus; assembly: GCF_019703515.2. Lineage (NCBI taxonomy): Eukaryota > Metazoa > Chordata > Actinopteri > Cypriniformes > Catostomidae > Myxocyprinus > Myxocyprinus asiaticus. The sequence goes on from NC_059367.1 coordinate 21,929,379, forward strand.
ATAGATTCTATACCCTAACCCTAAACAAAACCCTCACAAAAAAACGTTCTGCATTTTTACATTTTCAAAAAAAACATCATTTAGTATGTTTTTTTAAGTGATTTGAATTATCTGGGCACTAGAAATGTCCTCATAAACCACATTTATAGTATAATACCCTTGTAATTACCAGTTTGTAACCTAAAAAAAATGTCCTCATAAACCACCCAAACCTGTACACACACATACAGGTCTTTGAATTGTTACCAGATACTAGGTGACGGGATTCCAGATAATATCCAGATTTGATCATAAACTAAATGTGCATTTGGAGATTGACCTGTCAAGATTGCTATGTTAAGGCTTGTTATTGATTACTTCTAACTTTTAAAAGTAGCCTTTTTCTGTGTATATATAACGTGCATGCTATTTAGTGTGTCAGTAATGCAATCCGTGTGTGTGTGTGTGTGTGTGTGTGTGTGTGTGTGTGTGTGTGTGTGTGTGTGTATGTATGTGTGTTAGTTGAAGTGTTTATGTATGACCTCTTCCCCCTGGAGTGGTCATCCAGACCCAAAAGGCTGGAGTTGGTTTCAGTGTGTTTGTGTTTGTGTGTGTATGTGAGGTGTTGTCACTGTAGTCCTGGTGAAACAGTGCAGGACGCATAGTGAGCGAGAT